>NW_015113112.1:90412-93336 GCF_001443285.1 Poecilia latipinna | reverse complement strand
TTGGGCCCCCACAACAAAAAAGACAACACCGGTCCCAATATTTTCCCCATTTTTACAAAAAAAAAAAAAAAAAAAAAAAAAAAAAAAAAAAAAACTGTACTTCAAGCACCTGATCTGATGCTTCAGCTCTTAAACATGGCTGCATGTTTGTTATTTGAAATCTATTTTGGTAAATTTGTAAGACTTTATTAGGCCTTTTGAATTTGAGTTTTATTTGTTGGCACAACTCGTCATCTCCAAATTCTTTAACAACAACATTGTTTAGGAGGCGCAGTTTGTCCCCACAGTTTTTACAATTACTGTTACTCTTAAGTAAAAGGAGGAAAAAAATGAGGAAAAGCACTTTACGCCTCTCTCCATCCATTTCTGTAATGTTTTCCTCAGCCAGAGTGAGATTGTGAGAACGTCACTGATATAAAGAAGAAAAATGCTTCTGCTGGATGCTCACAGTTTAACTCTCTAATGTCTAATTTGTGAGAAAATTACACTGCAAGTTTACTTCACGATCAAAATGGTGATTAAAACATTAAACAAAGATATTAACACAGCACTGAACCTTTTAGTTTAAATTTTGACAAATTCCAAGTGTTTTGATTACATTAATGTGGAAGTGCCCATCCTACGAGGTTTTAAATGAAACGGGAAAGAAGCACACAGATGCCAGGCATCTGTGTGTGAGTGTTTAGCATTACTTACACTGTCCACAGCCAGGATTTTGGCCCAGATGAACACCAGCAGCGGCCGCAGCTCCCTGGCTGAACTCTGGAGCAGCTTTAACACATATGGGAAGATCCCAACAGACAGGGCCTGCAAGGTCCACAAACAACACAGCACCGGTGCTTACAGGGCAAAGTCATGTGGCATCTCAGCAAACAGACAGAGTGAGGATAGAATAAAGCTGAATCAGGCAGAAGACTGGATCTGATTTAAGTGTTGAGATGTTATCACTTTCTACAATGCTCTTTTACACATATATTTTTTAAATAAATAAAAAATAGAGGTTGGGACAGATCACAAAGCCATGATCTCAATCCTATGGAGAAGCTATTGGTAGAACTGGAAAGGTGTGGGTGAGTGACCAAATGGACTCAGTTACAAAGGTTCTGTCAGGAGGAATGGACCAGAACTCCAGTAAAGTATTGTGAGACGCTTGTGGAAGGAAACCCAGAGGGTCTGACCCGAATTATAAAGTTTAAAAAAACGTTATTTCCTGAAACTGGCCAAATGCATGTGAACTTCTGAAATCAATAAACTTACAAAAAAAATCTCTAAAAATGTTCTTGCAACGTTTTCTAGCATTTAGCATGAAGGGGATTTTTAATTCTTAATATGTCACCAGTAACAAAATGTTGTTTGTAAACCAAGTGAGCTGATCGCATATTTTGGTTTTACTTCATCTGAAGCTCACGTTTCGTTCTTCAGACGATAATTATTCGACTGTCCAGAGTTTGTGTTTGTTTTATTGCACTGTTGTTTAAATCTTTCAAACCATTTTGACAGATTTTAAAAATGATGCAGTTATTAATATGGTGAAACATATTTTTACGGTTTCAAATTGTATAAACTACCTTTAACATTCAGGGTTTGACTAGTCACTTAGCAGTGTCAAAACGATATATAAAAGAGGCGAACGAACCAGACTGACGGCCCAGGGCCCCAAATCCAGGAACCGCCCGAGCAGGTCCAGAGCCCTCAGCCGATGCACTTGACTCAGGAGAACCTGAAAGGCAGGAAAACAGATCAGAGGCAATCTGGGTTTGCCTACAAAACCGGAGGGAAGTCTGAGATTAAAGGAAGAGGAAGAGCAGCAGGGAAGATGGCAGAGAAGGTGGGTTGGAACAGGTGGCGTTCCCACCACTACCAGAACCAGAACCATCACTGAGTGTGTGGGCATGCCTGTGTGGGCAGCTGGGTGTGTCCTTCTTGGCTGCCATTTCATTTGGATGCTTACAGAGGTATCGGAGTGTGACATCATCTGAGTGGGCGCTTTAACTCACCTGCGTTCATATAATGAAATACCGCTGCCAACTGGGAATAATTTAGAAATCTGTTGCAGCCACACAGGACTATTTATAGGATGCATATGGCAGATGCTAAAAATACATAAACGCTTGTGTTTGCAAAGACTATTGCAATGCAGCATTAAAGTCTGTGTGAAGGCAGGACGCCGGAGCGTCTCCATGTGACTTTCACAGTGTGTGTGGGAACAAGCATATGGAGGACCGCAGACTCACACAAGCATCTCCTCCTACACACGACGCATGAACAGAATCCTCGGGGGGGGACATCGACCTGCATGCGTGACCGCAGAAACAGGAGGAGGCTGGGGGAAGACCGGAGCACGTCTGCCTCCAGCCCCGAGGAGGAGCGTGGGAACGTCCGCGCTCGTGTGTTTTTACGTGACGTAGGCGCCGCAGAAAAGCCACAGGGCAACAACCCGACCCAAGCCTCTGCTGGTATGAGCGCAATCCAACTAAATCCATATCTTTCTTCCATTCTCATCATCACCGACTACATTTGGTGTGCATTATTCATAGAGCAGAAGGCCTGGAAGGGATGGAAATAAAGTCCCAGATCAACACTGCAACACAACAGAGAACGTGAGTGTGTTTTTACCGCCGCAATATCTTCACCTCACTCTGATTAGCAAGCGGTGAGTAAGCGCTCCCTCCTGTTCTCCTGTGTCTGAGCACCGATGCGCGTCATGTTGCAGTGCCTCGTACAAATATTCACACCCCCCAAAACTTTTTCACGTTGTGTCAAATTCCAAGTTCAAAACCTCGTTGGTCTTAATGAGACGTGTCGACACAAAGCAGTGCATATCATTATTGTTTTTTTTTTTTTTTTTTTTTTTTTTCAGAAAACCACCGAAGTTTTTTAAGTTTTGGGGGAAAATGGTTTAAATACAAAAAAATAAGAAATTT
>NW_015113112.1:67171-87351 GCF_001443285.1 Poecilia latipinna | reverse complement strand
TTTTTTTTTTTTTTTTTTTTTTTTTTTTTTCAGTAAAGCCAGCGAAGTTTGTCAGAGTTGAGGGGAAAATGGATAAAACTGAATAAGAGTACGATCCTACAAGAAAACCTGTTAGAGGACAACAACCCTGAACATACAGCCTGAGTGGCAACTCCATCGTTTTCGAAGCATATGCAGGTGTCACAATGGCCTAGTTAAAGCCTAGTATTGTTGAAAACTCTGTATGCTTTTCGTTTTATTTCACAATCATGGTTTGTGTTGGTCTATCACATTAAATCCTACTGACTCACATTGCAGTTTGTGGTTGTGATGTAAGAAAATGCTAAGATATGAAAACTTACGCTCTGTGTGAGGTGCATATGTTGTTTAACAGCTACAGTGGTACGTGGAGGAACAAACAGGCGTGAACGCCTCTGTTACCGTAGCACTGCAATTTTTAAATGCTGTAATCCCTTCGTACAATCAGCTAATCCTTTATAGATGAAATAGCTGTTGTCAAGACAACGCAGCACAGCACCTCAAACCTGCTCTAGATGAGTTGTTGCTCATTTTACTAAAGACCATTATTGATGGATTACTCTGCTTTGCCTGTTTCTTGTTAATCTTTCATCCTTCAAATGGCGCCTGAATATATTTGGCATCAAATCATAAGCGCTCTAAGGAAATGCCAGTCTTCATCCTCATGTAACTGTGTGTTTAAACACACAGGATCATCCAGTAACACACACACACACACTTTTTTTTTTTTCCCCCCAATCACGGTGTTCAACCGCATGAAGTTGCACAAACTTAACGACTGCTGCAGCTGTTTCCCTGTTGTTTCCAAACAAACACACACACACACACACACACACACACACACAATCACACACACAGCATCCACGTGCTCTTCAATCACGGCGCCTTTTTCCTGGCTTTTAACGGGTCCCGACGGGCCCCGCTGTATGGATGTGCTGCTGCTCGCAGAGCGCTGACTCAGCAGGAAATTACCATTCAGCACGGACAGCTTCATGCAGCTACTACGCTGTGATATAATGCAACGCCACCACTGTACCACCCTGCGGGGAAGATGGCGGTGGAAGGACGAGAGCGAAGCATCAGACCGCAGCCCCCCCCGCTCCCCCCAGCCCAACAAATTTACCATCTCTGCCAGACACAGGAGCGGCCGCAGACGCAGGTTTAGCTGTGGGGCTGTAATAAAGGAAATTAGCCTGAAAGTCCTGAACTGAACTTCCAAGAAGGATTTTCACACTTCTGAGGCAAAAGATGTGGTAAAAAGGAACGCCTGGTGTAATAAATTATAATAAATTAAGCCTTGGAGAAGAGCGAGATCTCAGCATAAGAAGTAGTCCCTGTAGCAGTAATATTCCCGGCTACCCATAAATTCTGGCAGGTGATTTGTGAGTTTAATCAAGATGCTATTGCTTCATAATGGAGAATAAAGCCTTTTCTGTGCAACCTGCAACACTGATGGCTTTAGGTATCAGGTAAAATCGACAGCAGCACTTTACGTGGCGGTAGTCAGTTTAAGCAGCTGCTTGGCGTGCTGTGAACTGTGTTGAGAAGATTGGCTCTCACTCCCCTTGACAATATGCAACAGATGTGGATCTGCAAACACCTGAAACATCTTATGCCATGCTTAATTTGTAGCCGTCATGTGTAAAAATCACCAAAAACCCATTAGTCAGACAAAAAAAAAATCCAGATTTTCCCTCATGCTGCATCTGGTGCTGTGTTTTTAATGCGAATGTGATTTTTTTTTTTTTTTTAAAAAAAGGGAAGACATGCAGTTTTTACACTGTGGACTTAGCAATATTATTGACTTAAAGACGAAACCGAAATGTATCACAAGAGTAAAACTGAGTGTTTTATTAAATTTCTACAGGATACCGCCTGTGATACCATTTAAATTATTTTCTAGAACCCTTGTTTAGCACTTCGACTGGGTCATCAATGCATTAGTGCCAATTATCGAAATGCATAAAAAAAAGGAAAGCCTGGCAGCCAAAAGAAAAACTGCAGAAAGCAGTGCAAAGATCATTATCTATTAAACATAAGCAGATGTGAGTCATTGGAGAAACGTAGGAGAAAAGAAAAGAGTGAGAGGAGGACAGAATGGCATCTTCTCACTAACAATTGCAAAATGAAGAAATTATAATACTTGTTTCCCACAGAAATAATAAAAAACTTACTCATCAGTCTCAATTCTTGTAGTGTATCAGATTAAAGCAAACAGGACCTAACATCAAATATTTAATCTATGCTCGACTTCGATGTTAATGTTTCTAGTATGGTATATTCTCCAACCACCAGGCTTTGCGTAGATCATTTCTGGGTTAATGAAGTGCCATCATGCAGACAGAAAACACTGATTATAAGAAGGTGTGCATGCATGCATGGGTCTGTGTGTGTGTGTACCTGCAGCACTATAGGGAGCTGCTCAGGAGGGTTTCTGTTCTCCACACCCATGGTCAACCAGACCTGAAACGCCGTGAGCTGCTCTGCGAAGAACGGACTGTGCTGTGGACACAAGCAGCAGAAGTAACACAGATATTAGAGCTTTTACTGCGCTGAATCGCCTTCTCTCTTACATACACACACACGCAAACACGCGCACGCACAGCCAGTCTGCAGCAACTAGCTCATCAGTTCATAAAAAGGGCCAACATAATGAGCTGAGAGGTGACACTGCACTGCAGCAACAACATAAATCCCGATCGATCATGATCAGCTTACCGTCTCTGTGGTCTCTTCTGCCGCGGCAGGCCACCTGATTGGCTGCTCGCCCCACGCTATTTGATCATGCTGTGAGGTGAAATTACAGCAGGAATCATGCCATGTTTGGGTATGGTAATAGATCTTGAGGAGGGAAATGACAGCACTGAACTGGATGGGTGGATTAATTTATGAATAATCACAGCAGGAAAAAAAAAATACTTCACCAAACGTTGACCTTATTCATTGGTTTTTGAAATGTAAAGCATGCTGGGTAGATAATCTGCACTTAGAAAATTACTAATTTGTTCAATTAAAGATTGAAGAAAAAACAAAGTTTCATCAACAGGAATATTTAATGTCCCAGAACAGCAATTTCACACTTGTTGCCCGAGAAGGGAGCCAATATTAGGGTACTTGGCAAGGAGTCCTTACAACCTCAAAGACCAGCAGAAATCCAAATGAGATGCTGTGGCTTGACCTCAAAAACCCTCCAACGTGGCTGAATTAGAACAAATCAGCAAGGATGAGTGGACAAAATACCTCTACAGCTGTAAAAGATTCACTGCAGGTTATCACAAATGCTTTATTGCAGTTGTTCACACAGGTCCATGTAGGGCTGGATTTTTCCCCCTTATTAAAAAAAACATACTTATTAAAAAGCTGCAATTTGTGTTTACTTGTTTCGTCTTTGACTAACATTTAAATTGGTTTGATGTTCTGAAACGCTGAAGTATGACAAGCGTGCAAAAACGTATGAAACCAGGAAGGGGGCAAACACTTTTTCACACCACTTTTCTTGTCATCAATTTTACCAAAGCCTCAGAAAGTAATGTGTATAGCTGAAGAGCACCAGAAAGATCTTAAAGACTCCTGAATTCAACACAGAGCGGGAAGATCTTCTTTAAAGGTCCTCCGGGGCTCAATTATGATGCCGGTAAGTGTTTTCAGCCTGAGTGCTAGGGAAAGTGTGGAAGGGAAACTGCCCACAGGGGAGCGATGGAGAAGAAGCCCACCTCCGAGGGCGAGGTGGACAGGAAAAAACCCCCAAGATTAAAGTGCTAAAGTCTCCTGAACAGTTTCCATTACAAAGTACAGGTTGTGACTGATCTAGCTGCAAATCAGAGGACCAAGTCGGCTCATGCATAAAAAAAAAAAAAAGAAGTTGATTGAGATATATGAGCCCATCATCAGTTGAATAAGCCTCTTGCAGCATGTTTTCATTGAACTCAGCATCTCTATCAGAGTCCCCTGCCGTGTCAGTAAATATAACAATAAACACACCAGTGGCTGAAAGTGCAGGGCCAGTGGTTTCAGAAAACCGTTTTTTATTTGACACTCATACTTGAGTTATAAGACCTGACATTTTACAATATCATCCACTGGGAATGTGTGAGTATGAGTAATTATCAGAGATGGTGGTGGTGCTGATGGAGGAAAAGCTGCAGAGCAAACGAGAACCGTTTGGTGTTCCTGGACATCAGTGGAGGACAGAGGCCATCTATCAAAGATGGCATCCTGTTATCTCTAACGTTCCCATCGTCACTTATAAAAACACACCAAAAAGGATTTGTCCGCGTTTTTAAAGCGTCAGAGTCCCCGGTTTATCTCTCCACAACACGCACACGCACACAAACACACACACACGCACACGTGCACGTGCACACACACACACACTCACTCTGAAGGCGGTGCCCTCCTCGATGATGGTAGGCAGCTGAGAGAGGCAGATGTCCACGGCCAAGTCCCAGGCTTGCCTGCAGGGGTGAAACACGGAGACACAAGCCACGTTAGAATTACATCATCTGATCTTCAAAAACAACACAAATCAGGTAATAATACAAAAAAAGTTACGTTTTAAATTCACAAAAGTTTTGCTACAACAATTAATAAAACAGAGTAATTAGAACAATAGTAGCAGTATCAATTATGTAATTGTAATTACAAGAAAGGAAGAAAAGAGTGAAAGTAAGGTGCTTGTAATGAATGGATAATTATGAAATTCTTACTAATAAAACAGAGGGGGTTTTTTTTCAAAGAAAATATTACAAATATATCCATCACATATTATTCAAACTTTAAATTCAATAATAAAATCAATAGTGGCACTTTCTCCCAGTACAGTTTATTTGAATAAAAGCACTATTTGCTACATCTTATTCAACTGGTCAGTGAAACAGACAGTAAATCAGCCAACTGCTGATTTACTGTCAGCAGTACATTGAGTTGGCAGCAACTCAATGTTTTTAGACATCTACACGACTTGCTGAAGTTCAGAGGCATTGGAAAGGAGAAGACTGACGATGAAGAAAGGAGAAGTAAGTCAACTCTGAAATCACAGGAAACTGAATTTCCAATGAAAACATTTGCAGCTGCAAGATTTGGATGGCTGGGTTTCATTTTGGCATAAACACAAAACCGTGGAGGTATCCTGCCTCGTTTCAACAATTCAAGCTGCTGGTGGTGTCATGACGTGGGAAATAATATCTTGATAAAATTAAGGATTGTTTTAACGCCACAGCCTACTGGAGCGTTGCTGCTGACCATTTCTATCACTTTCCAACGACGGTGTACAGTTCTTCTGATGGACACTTCAGCGGGATAACGCACCATGTCATAAATCATCTCAAACTGGTTTCTTGAACACTAAGTTGGCATTGGACCTCAATCACAGAGCTCCTTTGGGATGTGGACGAACCGGAGATCTGTGTCGTCAATATGGATTCGACAAATCTGCAGCAACAGTGTGATGCCATCGTGTCGATATCAACCAAAATGGCCGAGGAATGTTTCAGACATTTAATTCCAAAGAGGCAGTTCTGTTATGTCTTATTTATCATGTATTATTTATCACACATGTCTTCACTATCATATTGTAATAAGCTTTGTCATACAAATAGTTTTTCTAGTGTTGTAGTGGCCTTTATCAAGCTGAGGTTCCTATTAAAACGGTAGCAAACGATGCACTTATGAACAATTATTAATGTATCTGAAACTTGAGAAATGAGCTGAAAAACATTAATTACAAATTCTGATTTATATTAAACACAATTTCTTGGGTGCTAAAATTGTTTTTTTCCCCCAGAAATAAAAAAACAAAAAAAACAAAAACAAATCGAGCCACTCTTTAGACCACCTTCTGCTCGGTTTGTTGGGAATTCAATCTTTCACCCAGGTCTACTTATATATGTATGAATCAAAATGTATTTCATTTGCTTTGGTTGTGTCTTGTCACATAACACAGCTAAATTTATTTTCAGTTTGTACACAAGTGCAGGTCAACACCAGGTCCGTGGTCGAGTTTTTAACCCCAGCGTTCAAATCCATTTTTCTCGGATCAGATCGTCTCCCCTGCATTGTTCTCCGAGCGCCTACAACTCCTGAGATTTCCTTCCATGGGTCCTGGAGAGGGCAGTGAGGAGCCTTTAATCCCCCTTCTAAACACCCAGCTATTCTCCCAGGGTCATTTTTAATTCATGGGGTTATGCAACCCACATCAAACCTTATCACAGCTTCTCTTTTCTCCCTTTCAGCCCATCTCCTCTAACCCTCCGCTTTCCAGCTTCGTTTTCTTGCAGAAAATTGAACGCAGAGCCTCGCTGGGGCTTTTTCCTCTCAGTTAGCATGAGTTAGAGGTTGATTCATGTTCCCAGTTGATGCACAGCGATGTAATGTGAAGCTGAATGAATGATGCAGGGTTCACCCTGTCTGAGACTCTTTCTCCTGCTCAAATGGCTTCTCCCATTATTCCAGAGTGATATAATGGAGTTGCACTCCTGGTTGACAGCACAGTGCAGAACATGTAATGGATTCACTGACGAATGTGCAACATGAAAACATATAAAGGTAGCTTGATTAAGGCTATTGGGGGGTTTTTGTCACCAGCAGCAGCAGCACAAAGAATTAGCCCTGTGGTAAAAATCTGCGCAGTAAAAAGCTGATTGCATCCCTAAGAGGAGATGCTGTTCATCAAGTAGCAATTTTCAGCCACATACAGTGTCGGCCGTAAAGAATCTAGATCTAATTAGGCTCACAATGATTGGGCCTGGTCTGAAAAACACAGAATTTAAATCTAGTTCAGATGCCGTGGCATCTCAATACGCAGACTGTTTATGCACACTTGGGTTATTCTCAAGTGTTAAATTTGGTAAATGATCTGAAACAGTTGCATGATAAAAATATATTACAAAAAAGATGAAGAAACCTCAGTGTCCAACTACTCTGTTTCTCAGTAACAGTGTATCATTGTTATAGCAGACTGAAATAAAAATAATAGAAAATTAAAGCAACAAATCAACTGCGTATTATTTGTTCTCCTTGAACAAATCAGTTATGAAAACACTACATTCTGGTTTCATAACTTGGGATTGGGAAATTGCCAGCTCACGAGTCCATCCCTGACGGCTTTTATGCAACCCGTCGGCATATAAACAACCAGAAAGCACCATATTATCTGCAAGAACGTACTCTCAGGACCGAGGCTGCTCCAAGTTTATTATGGCACGGTTAACCCGCTCACAAGGCCGTAGAAGTGACTCATCACCAGAGATCATGCGTGTGTCGAGTGTGAAATGAAGGGAAAGCTGTGTAGGGGAGCATTTGGCGGCTGACTAAGCTCTTTTCTCTGGTTGCCTGCAGAGAGTGGTGCAACAACATGCACCAATATAAAACAGACATACACTACTGGCAATTAAATGGCTGGCAAGGGAGTAATCAGCCTCGGGCTTATTTGCCCTGTCCTGTTCTGCCCCATTTGAATAACAATAGCTGTTTGTGTTTTGGAACCAACATGAATCAGCAAGCCCTTAAAAGTACTTATTCCCTCCTCTCCATCCTGTCCGGTCCAGTACATGCTGGCCCGAACTTTTATTTCCTACTTGCCTTTTATCTCCAACACTTACTCTCTTTATTGCCCACACAGTTTGGTTTCCTAGACTCCTAAAGCACTGCTCAGTCGTTACTCTATCCTGCTTAATATTGCATGTGCTGTTGTGAAATCCCAATTTGTTGGGCCGCAAACACTGAAAAGCACCCGCAATCTAAACTAATAGGGATGAACAAGCGAGAAAGAAAGACTACAGCATGCTCAAGGAGTAAAGAGCAGTATTTGTTACAGGGAGAGATGCCAGGCGGTTACACAACGAGCCTCTCCTGGAGGCTTTGCCAACGCCAGCCAGATAATGAGTGGGAGAAGCAGAAAGAGGCATTTTTAGAAGACGATGCAAAGGGGAAAAAAAATGATGGAGAGATGTTTGTGTAACTAAAGGAAGATGGATGATTAGATAATGGCTTTTACATTGTGCAAAAGAGGAGTCGGACAACAGCAGGCCTTTGTGTATAAACATGTATGTTAATGAGAAAACATGGTGGACAAATGGAAAATGGTGGACAAAATGAAATAAATGGGGTTTATTTCAATTCACTGTTTGTCTCATTAAGCAGTAAAGAATCACATTATTTCCTAACTGAAGAAACCTTTTGGAGGTTTTTTAAAGAGGTGAAATATCTTCAGAATATATATTAACTGTGTTTAATTCAAATAATTAAACAAGCAAAAAAGTGCATATATAGCTTTTGATTAAAAACTCTTTTTTTTTCTTCCTAATTTAATGATCTGTAACAACTTGAATATTGTTCTGGAGATTGTTCAGATGTACTCCCGTAAGGGCTACACATAACCCACAAAAACAAAAATGGGTTCTTTTAAGTGGTTTCTTTTTGGCCTGAACAGTTCATACTTCACAAAAACTCAAGGGCTGAGGTATTTTTTTGTATATCATTGTCGAACACGAGACCAAACAAAAAGTTCTGCCCCAATCTGTCAAGAGGAAGCTGCAATAACATCCAGCCAGAGATGCAGGAGTGTAAAGATGTCCTTAAAGCACTAGGAAAGGGAACTAATTTCTCTGTTTTCGCATAGTGTGTAGTTTGTTAAAAAGAGCACTTGAGTAATTCAATAGTCATATCTTGTATCCCATTGATTTTGGATGTGCTTGATGTCAAAACACTGTTCCCATTTTCTCCCTTCTGTCTATTCCACAAAACATGAACACTTTAAAGCATCAATTCAAGAGAAATATATCATAAATGCATTAAATAACTAATGAACCCTATAGAGTCCAATCATATTATGTTCCATTTTAACTACATGCAGCGTATCCGTAAAGGACTCAAAGTGCTTCACTTTTTCCACATCTTGTCATGTTACAACCTCGTTACAAGTTGTAGTAAATTAATCTTCCGCAAAATTCAACACGCAAATGACAAGATGGAAAAAAGTTTGAGATTTTTGCAAATGTATTAGAAATAGAAAACCAGCCACCACAACACATCACACAATCACAAACACATCACCAGGTTTTCTCTGCCTACTTCATATCTAATCTACTGTATATAACAGCCACTAGTGGCAGAAAGATCTTCAAAACACGTCGTGCAACACAAATTACTCCTCAACAAAGCAGAAAATCTGCAACAGAAAACAAAAGAGATTTGGTCAAGCCAAAGTCAAGACCGCAACCCGAGTGGCAAAACCTCAACAGATCTCTACAAGTTTCATTGAACTGAGGCGATTTAGAAGAATGAGTTTGCCAAAATTCCTCCACAAAGATGTGAGAGACGCTTAAGGTCCAACAGAGAACAGTAACGACAACTTTCTCCCGCAAAAAGCAGCTCAACAACAGGTTCTTACAGACTATTGGAGCATTCTGGCTAAGCCTCTTAAATAAATATTCAAACAGAATAATATGCCTTTTTTATTCTGATATTAAAAACCATGAACTAAGTAATCACTCCTGTTCTTTTTCCAGTTACTACTACTGTACTGGTGGTAATTTTCACCGCTATAAAACACTGAGCTCACTGCTGACAGCAACACTGGCAACAGTCAACATGAGGGGAAAAAAAGGATGCAAAGAAAATAATGCATGAAGGGTTTGCATATGTTCAAAGGCAGAAACATATAAAAACACCTCCACACGTTGGTTCAGGCCTCCACACCGATACTTATTTAAGGAGGCTGTGAAAGTGACTCAAGCATTCATATTGCTTACATGTAATCTATGTTCAGAGCAGCTCCAGGATGCTGTGTTTATCTTCAGTTTGCTTATAGATCCGTGGCTGTAAATGAGAGACAGGGCAGCAAACCTGTTGTATGTTTGAGGACGCATAAAGCATCTGTTGCATCACTGGAAAAAAAACAAAATAACAAAATGTACCAGAGAAGCTATTGATTTTTCAGCTCACCTGGATTTTCTTGAGTCAGGAACAAAAAGAAATGTGAAAGCAGCAACTTTGCTGTGACTAAGGCCTGTTTAGGATCACGCTTTCATAAAAAACACAAACAACCACAGGCTCCCCTCTTAATGGTTCACCTTCATCATTCACATTATGTGTTTGTATTTGGGTTATAATTGCTTTTAGAACACAGCAAGGAAAACAGGCATTCATATAAAAAAATAACAGGAAGTCCCTGGATGTGATGTACGTAATAGGTTAGCTCGATCGTGAAGGAAGCTGCACTATGAAGTTTACCAGAAACTAAATGTGCTGTAATCAACCCCACAGGGAGCAGGGCCACGGCATCTTCATCAGCAATAACATGTCTTAAACATTCCTCTTACTCCAACTTTAATTCACTTCCTGTGTTGCCAATGCCAAACTACCACCCTGTATCACCCTGTATCGTAAGACAATGATTCAAAAACAGTGCAGAAAATCGGTATCATCTTTCACAACTCCTCCTTGTGTTCACTGATTATCCAGGTTGAAATTCAACTGGAGAAATCAAGCTCAATGGGAGAAATCCTAGACAGAGCAATAAACGGGGATGAGAATTGAGTGAAATTGGGTAGGAAGGTAATGGCCAGACAGGAAACATCCCATTAAATATTAAACTCTCCACCAAGATATTTTTCACATTTTATTTATTGCTGGAAAAGAAAGAAAGTTAACTGAGATTAAACAACAACAAATAATCAACTTTTAATCCACAAAAGAACTTAACAAAATGTGCCTTCCATGTGAGGATAAAGTTAGGACACCCTCAAATAGCTAGTTCTAAACCCTTTGTCTGAAATAACTTCTGGGAGGCATCTATCAAACTCTGACTGTCATGATGTTTTTGAGCGATTTCTTGCATGTACAAGCCGTTTCAATGGAGAGTCACAAACCAACCAAATCTTTAAAAAAAAGGAAGCAGTTTTGTTCCAGTTAGAAATCCCTTCACACTGACACACATTAGCTTCCAGGCATGTTTCACTGTTTGAATTCACTTCTAATTTCCCAGTTGATTTTTTAAAATGTTCATTCATTAAACATACATACCGTTACATAAAGAGGATAATGCTGTTTCCTAATAAAGAATATGTCTCTTAGAAACTCTTGTCATCCTTTAATTGCTTTCTGTCTGAGTTAACAGACAGGCCTTCAGGGTGACTCCTGTCTTTCCTCTAACCTCCAGCTCTACGAAGCCACAGACGTCTGCGCATCTGTGTGTTCGTGTAACCCGAGCTCTGCTTGTGAGCGTGTCTTACCACATGGCGTGCATGTATGTGGGGGGCAGGCGGGGGCTGCTGACTGGTGTACAGTTGTACGACCTCATTATCCTCTCCGCAAGCAGGAAATTGCGAAACAAGCTGGCCACCAGCAAGTCCTGACGAAACAACTTCTGGAACAGATCTGAAGTTGGGAATGGAGAAAATAGAAGTGATACATTATTCTGCAGACAGAAGAAGGGCAAAAAAACTAATTAGATTAACCTATGTGTAAGAGTAGAAGAAAATGGGGGCACTTTATATGTGAATGAACAGAACATATTGAGACAAAGTCACTAAATTTGGAAAAACAATCTGGTTTGTGGGTTTGCTTCCACTATGTAAAAGACAGAAAAATGCTTATTTTCAATTAGTCGTGTCCATAATCATGTCCTCTTCTTGTAGTTTATTCAAATAAGATGGTGGGTCTGGACGGCTTGCAGTGTCTGGGCACATTTGCAATATACAGCTAAAACCAGACATTTACATTTTATTAAAAGATGCAATCTTTTTTCCCCTCAGTCTGACATTAAATCACACTAAACTGGTCTTGTTTTTGGTCAGATAGGATCATGAAAATTATTCCTACTAGCTGAATGCCAGAAAAGCGGGAGAGTGAATTCTTTTAACAGGGCACAGTTATGCATTTTCCAGACACACAGTGCCATTTCATAGCACAATCAAGTAACTATGTTATTTTCAGTTTAAAAAGAAATACTGTATATATCAAATATGACATAAAAGAAGTTGGTTTTGTCTCTTTAAGGAGTTCCGCTCTTTCCTTTTCTGTCATTTAGCAAACAGAAATAATATTGGTTTTCCGAACTAAATAAAACCAAGAAAAGAAAAGTTATGTATCCTGTGTTTGCAAATCTCTGGTTTGAACAGTTTGAAATTCTGATTTATAACAAGTCAACCTCAGAGTCTTCAACACATTAGGGATCCACTAGTTTAGCTCAACTTTGACAAAGTCAGGCCACTTCCTTTCCACCGTTTCTGGCTGATGATTATGATTTTACTGTTACTTTTTGGAGATATTTCTTAAGTGACAATGAGCATGTTGTTGGTGACAGGCAGTAGAAGTCTCAGTGTGTGTGAGTGTGTGTGCGTGATTTGGACAAGGTGTATGCAGTGCCTTCATTACAGGAAATCTCTCTGATGTGGGCAGCTTCATTAACAGCGGAGCCCCGAGGCTTTAAAAGGCTTTGGCAGACATCAGCATTGTCACAATGCTATTCTAACCGGGATATGGTTTGTCACGTGGGAGTTCGAGTGTGTGACTGAGAGGATGTGTGTTGAATACATGAAACAGGAGGGAAAATCAAGGAATACACAATCTAGGGGCATGTCATGACAATGAGTGTGTGCGCCAGCGTTTTCATCAGGGCAAGCATGTGAGAAACGGGTAGTTGCGGCGCGGTGTGTCGTCGGCCAAACCCCGGCTCAAGTGATATCCTCAATTATAGTGCGGGGAACTCTAAACACAATTAATCTCAATTTGAAGAGCTGACCCGCACAAACTGCGCTTCTGGCATTTTATATCAACAGCGGCATGATTTCAGCCACTGGGGATGTTCTGATGCTCTCATAGTACTGCTGATGCCTAAACATCGCTGCTTTTTATTTTAGGTGCCCCACTTTGGACTCCCTGAGAGCTGAGCCACGTGGGACGCTTTATTTTTCATCATTGCCCAGATATGTTTAAAGAAAGAATTTAGTATGCCTCTGATGTCTTTGCAAGCTCATCTTCCAGCCCCCGACACCCCCCACTGAGTGGTTTCAAACATTACTTTTAGCTTATAACAGCAACATCTTTTAAAAAGGAGCTTATTTTCCTGATTCTGACGGCTGGTTAGTGCGCCTATAACAAATCAGCACGCTAAAGCATTAGTAGAAATTCCTTATAAAGCTTTGTTTTTTTCAATTAGCACAGCAGAGAAAGTGCGGATCATTTGGTTTTTGGATTACTCGACTGTTGCTGTTTACATGTGTACCGCACAGCGGGGGGTTGTGCTTATGATGTAAAATACAAGAGAGAGGAGACGGTGAGAGCATCCCTGCAGAGGACGCTCAATCGTTCACCAGATTTGATGCAAATTGACGCGTTTCTGAGGAAAATCAGCTTTCTATGAATACTTGTACCATTACAAATCTTTTGACTGAACTGAGATGATCTGAGAAGGTTAAAACTTCTCATTTTGATTCTAAGACAAGGAAGGAAGTAAAGACGGAAGGAACAACAAGACTTTGTCGAAGGACAGTTTTTCTTACAGAGACGTCATATTTCATTTTGTTGTTTCTGTGGTTTTGTTTATTTTGGATATTTAAAATGTCTGAGAATTTAAAGTTTATTGATCTTTAAGAATGTGTGCATTATTATGCCATCGTTTATCGCTATAACTTCTGGGACAATTTATCGTCCAGCAAAATGTGTTATTGTGACCTGCCTACATTTGTGTGATATGCAAGTATTTTGTTGTGTTCACGTACTTGTGAGGACCCAAATAAATCGGTCTTCCTGGCGAGGAGGAGGCTGTTGGGACGAAGAGACTCACCTCTGGGCAGCACGTTCCACGCGATGGTGTCGGTGATGGCGGTGAAGATCCAGTTGAGCTCTCCGAGGGGCGTGCGTCTGTCGTTGAGCCTGCCAGGGATCCTGCAACACAACACAACACAGATGGCATCGTGTCAGCCGCGCTCACCGCATGTCACAGGGTTTACTCATAGCAAAAAAAAAGCAGCAACTGTTCTGCACTATTACAACACCATACGAAGACATTAACATTCGAAAGCACCAAGTTTCTTACTCAGAGATTAGCAGCTGAATATTCATGTGTTTTTGTGCCTCAGAGTCGCTGAAGGCTGAGATCAGACTGACACCAGGAACAAACACAAAGTAAGTCCGGCCTCGCTTTGATCATGGTTGAGATCTACAAGATAAGATGTTTTAAGAGGCAGCTATATTGCAGCAACGTCGGCTGGGATGTCTTCACAAAGTGAGCTGCATGAAAACAAATCTGTGTTCTGATTTGACTTGACAAGGTGTCTCAGTAATATTTACACAGGTGGCCATCTCCTGCTGATCCTGGTAAATAGTATTTCCGCTCTTACAGTAGCGCCTTCTCTAACGTCACAAGACGCTGTAAGATTAGACATGAATCAGTTTTTAAAACTTTTTATCCCCTAGATTTCTCCTGTTTAATTTTTTTTTTTCCTTTTTTTGTTGAATTTTCATATCAATCTAATTTTAATGTCAAAGACTGATAACCTGGTTCAGGTTTAGTATCCACCGAAGAAATATCTTAACGTGAAGTAGGGGAAAACAGTCAATGTCTAAGCTCTTGAGATCTCCATGAGCAACAGCGGAAGTCATTATCCATTAAGGGAGAAAACAGGGATCAACCTTCCCATGGTGGCCGGTTCAGGAAAATTAATCCATATGTGAATCAATGACTCATCCAGGAGATCAGTAAAGGCCCCCTACAGACCTTATGTGTCACAGTTAAGGTCAGACTTTGTATTAAAAAACAAGAGACTGTGTAACATGACATCATGAGAGACCTGTAGACCTTAGCTTTACGTACAGTTGGATTAAAAAGTAGGACAATGATCCAAAGCTCGCCAGCAATTTCTTCTCTAACAGAAACAAAATAAATAAAAACAGAAATCATGAATCTTAACAAGATGGCAGATTTTTGTAAATGCAAATGCTATTTGTACTGAAGAAAGCAACAAATATCACAAAAAGAAGCCATGAAGTTCTTAATCAGTTCTCTTGTTGTTGTCTATCAGATATAAAATAATCAAAACTGAAAACAAATAAAACTTGATGGCAATAAAAGCCGACAACAAATTGATAACCTCCTCTTCTTACAAGCCTTCTGGGTTTTTGCCATCAAAAACATGGAATTTGTCAATATGCAGAACATACTTTTTATATGACGTTCCCATTTCCCTTTAAATGCATCCATTTTTACTCAATGTTAAATGTGAGTCTGAGAAAGGTGAATCAGTCACTTCACAAAACAAAAAACTAAGATCTTTAGGTTTTGCATAAAATCTTAATATTCACTGTACAACCTTTAACTGTTTCCATCCAGATTTCGCCACAAACTGTCATTTCCAAACATCTGTCATCATCATTGGATTCCACACCGGAGCACAAGCATACTCACTTTCCCATTCTCAATAATACATTACATCTCAAGTCGTTTATCATCCTCCACCCAAGTTTGTATAAATGTACAACGAGGCTGAACTTTTTTTGACCCAAGCCCTCAATTTCTACCTCTAAGTGACAAATAATAGCAGCTGTAAGGTTCCTGGCACTACCAGCCCCTCTGTGTAACGATGAGGGCCGGCCAACTCCTGAGCACTTTGAGTGCCTGCCAAAGGTGTTTGAAAAGTCAGCAGTCAGGATGAACACTCAGCAGTTCCCATCCTCGCTGATTATTCTCTGTAATACATTTGATGGTGGAGTGAGGGTGAAAAAAAGAAAAAAAGAGAGGCAAGAGGTGGATGGGTGAAGAAATAGATAGATGAATCACTGAATGGGTAAGAATGCCCTCTGAGGTGTTGAGGCTTGTGCCATCAATCAAAGTTTGGGTAAGTTTTGTCCATCTCTCGCTCTCCACATTAAGTTAGGATTTATCGCCCCAATTTAGTTTCCACCAGTGCTCCGGTTTCACATCTATGAGAGTGTCTCCAGTTCCAAATGAAATGAAAGAGTACAACAAAGAAAGTGCTGACATTATTTTGACCCTTTAAAACTTTTCAGAAGTTCTTTATGATGCATCTAGTGGGGAACAAAAAGGCGTCGACCTTAAAAGGTGCAAGACACCATGGCCTGGAAATGAAGACGTGTCACCTGAGATGGTTGTTTGATATTAAAATGCTGGTTTGAACTTTGAGTTTTTTTGTTTTGATTCAAACTCATAGTTCAAAAAGTGAACTATGAGTTGCAACACAACTCTCACATACTGATTAATAAGATATTTAGACCTTTAAAAGCTCTCGTCAGATAGATTAACTGACTAGCACCGGCTAAAAATAAAAAGGAGCCAACGGAGATCCTGTTTTTAAATTGATTGGTTTTTGCAACGTATACTAAATACATTAAAGTCAAAGTTCATATTTAAAAGGCTGCATTGACAGCATGAATATCATGTTGATTCTGGATTACAAAGCCTTAAGATTAAACAAAGAAGTCATCTTTTTTAATGTTTTTATGGACCATCGGTGTGTTGAAGATATAAATCATCATTAACCATCTCAACAGACAGTGATCTCATATCAGCCCCTCGTCAAGGCGACAACTTTATTCCCTGTAATTTGAAAGAGTTGATTCTGGTAGCTCATGATTTTGAAGGTACTGTAGATCACGTGACACTCGAGTTTATAAATACATCAGTAAATAAGACACTGGATGTAAACAAGCTGAGAAGGCTCTGCACGAAGGCGGAAAAAGCTCCCAGAAAAATATACAAACATCTTTGCCACCTTGAGGGAACGGCTTGTTCTCGACGTCACAAAGCAGCGAATGAAAGAAGTATTTCATTCCTGGATCGATGCAGCATTTCCGCTCTGTTCAAAATAGAGCTACAACAAAGACACGATTCCCGAAACACAGAGTTGGATATCAGAAACCTGCTAATTGCTAAAGTACAGCAGGTTGGATGAAAAGTCTTATAGTGAAAGGCACAGAGGATGACTTAATATGGATCATCCCACATCACTTGCTTCAACACCCTCCTTTGAGACGAGCGAGAGGGGGTGAGCAGGTAAAATCCACATGCCCTGTGCTTCGTGACTCCATTATGTAAAAAGAGCTCCTGTGACTGGATCCAACCAGAATGTGAGTTGGACGAACGTGGGAAGAAAGGAGACAGAAGGGTGCACAGATGGAGTGAGGACCGAAGAATGATCAAATTAATAAACAAATCATCAACATGCGACTATTCAAAGTTGCCACGATACTGAATTTGTTTCACAACAAAATGATTGTAACAAAGGCGATGAGTGTTTAAGGCCATTTCTGTCCACGTGTAACATTTAAAGGCGAGCAACATGAGTGGACGCTGAGTGTAACGGCTGGCTGCTTAGCCACGCTCGGACCGGTGTTGAATAAGAACAATACGGGAAAATGGAAGAGGGAGAGAGTTGTTTGATCTACCGGTTACAGAACACGTACTGCAGAAACAAGCTGCCTTGTCTCTTTGTCTTTAAGCAAGTGACGTAATCGGGTGTAAATTTCCAAACTTTACGTAAAAAATTTTAACGTGAGTTCAACCAGTTTTCCAAGCAGGGGGTTCAGGTTTGTTTTCAGGAAATGGTGTGACAGTGGAGGCAGCTGAGTTTTTAAGGAGGTGTCTGTCTGTCATCCTTTCAAGCACTTTCCTCCGTGGAGTTGAAACGACACAGTAGCCACATAGCTACAGGCACACAGACTTGACAGAGGTTGTTCTTGTGGTAAAAATGCAAGAACAAAACTAGCAGTGAACCGGTCAGTTTGGGATTTAGCCAATCATCAAATGGCAAAGAATGTGTGAAAAATAAGTAAAAGTCCAAAATGAGCCTTCAAAGACATTTAGAAAAGAAGGATCCAAGCTTCTCAGTCTGATAGAACCAATGAATGAATACTTTCATTTAAAATCTTTTTTTTTTTTAAATCTTTTTCACTGTACTGTAAATATGTCAGTATGTCCATATTCTTAAATAAAACATTAACCCATCTACATCTGCCACAATTTACAGGAATAGGCTGATCTATTAAAGATAAAATTGAGGGAAAGAAAGTCAAATCAATCAACAAAACGAGTCAAGACCTGCAAAAAGGTATAGGAGGTGAACATTAAGTATCACATTAAAGGGTCCTCACTCTGGTGTGGAAACATCAGATTATCTGGATTATGATTAAGTCAAGTAATGAAGTGTTTCGGTTTTCTGTTCGATTTTGAGGCTCAGCTTTAATCAAAGAGCTGGCACAACTCTAGAGAGTTGAGGTGAGATGAGCTTGGTCCCATTTTTCTTTGAAGAGCTCTGGGGATATCCATTATTTAACCAAAGTGGATATTGGCTGACTCAACATTTAACCCCCCACCCCGTGCAACATATAGGACATGCAAGCAACCAAAACAGCACATTTCAGCCACACTGGTCCCACACTGCTGATACTTCAAGACAGACAAGTTAGAAACCCTTCTACAAAAAAATCATTACAACTATTTATAAATCTGCAAGAAAGAAGCAAGTTCTCAAGAAAAATCTACTTTTAACAGGCACAGTGAGTCAAAAGCTGTGTATGAGGTTAAAGTGTTTTATTCGTGGTTAAATTGGGGAAGACAACAAAATATATATGATAAAAAATTTAAAAAAAAAAGCCTCTGACATAAGTCAGTGTGACATTTGTGGGTGTTTGAACTGTCCTTACAGCCAGCAGGTCAAATGTTATTGTTCCTGTAGTCCACAGGATGATTCAGAGGAGACAGGAGATGGAAGATAAAAAGGACATGAGAGCGCAAAGCATAAAGGGAGAGCTTCAGCGTCGTCAAAATCCACCAACTAATGTCAGAATGGTTGAGAAGAAAGAATATAGGAGTGAAAAAAAAAATGTTATACTTGTTCAAAGGTTCCCATCCTGCCTTTGGGAGTCATTCAGCTGCAGTTCTTCTGCACTACAGCATTTTCTGCGCAACATCCGTCAACTGGAGAGTGGTCGTGTTTGAGAGAGGAGATGAAAAGAAGCAATGACGATGTGTACAAATAACATCAGAAGAAAACTAAAAGGAAAGATCTCAGACGTGCGAGAAAAAGCTTGGAAAAATACATGTTTGAATTATGAATAATTCTCATTAATAGTTTGGGGAAAAAAGGGAGACGTGCCCCATTTATTTGACATTCAGGAACACCTAACTATGCAGCTGTGAGTAAATGCACTGGTATTTCTGTAGGATAGTTTCTGCAACATGATGAAGTCCAACATAATTATGAGGTGGATAATCCAATAAGAACGGTTCATTAAGTAGCAAGAAAGTGAATTTTTAAATGAGCAAGCCCATAACATCATCATAATGTGTAATTATGTAACTTTTTAAAACACAAATCTCTACCGAACATTTTCACGTGTCTACCTTCAAACATGTGAACAGGAGTGACATTCCTCTCTCAATGTCGTCACTGCACCCTGAGCAGCTTTAAATCTTCTCTGAAGGCTTTCCACAATATTTAGGGTTGTGTTTGGGACTTTTTAACCATCTTCCAGAAGGCATTTGTAAGATCATAAATTCTGGAGAAGAAGGACAGGTCTACCAGGTCAGACAGGCCAACAAACTTCTTCGACACCAAACTCATCCATATTTTTATAAACCTCCATTTGTACACTGGTGAGCAGACATCTTGGAAAGGTACGAGACGACCCCCGAACTGTTTCCACAAAGTTGGAAGCCTGAATTTACCCGAAATCTCTCTTAATGGTGCAACATTAAGGTTGTGTTCAAACACCATGCAAGGACTCCCCAAATCTGAACAAGCATCATAATTCTGCACCCAAAGAAGCCAGACAATGGTTGAAATTTTCAATTAATGCAGAAGTGAAGCAGATCGCATCACAATCCCGCCACTCCTGGTTGAACATTGAATACAAACAGACTTCGACAAAAGTTGCAGTCAATGCTCCACAAAGGGTCATTTCTATTAGCAGTTCTTTCTTTTTAATAGCTTCCTTCGTCTTTTTATGATCTTGATGAAATACTGTTGGCCTATTGCTGAATAACTGATGTTGATCCACAGACGGCTCCGTCCATTGTTACTTCCATAAACAGTGCACTGCTGTGACGTCATTGTTCTTCTGCACATGCAGGTCATAAACAGTTCACACCAAAGTTTCACTGCCACTGCATCACTAACAGATTTCAGCAAAAAAAAAAAAAAAAA
>NW_015113112.1:62630-64094 GCF_001443285.1 Poecilia latipinna | reverse complement strand
ATATATATATATATATATATAGACCATTAATACCTGCTTTGTGAACGTGGCATACGAGTTTCTTTCACTGCAACAAAGGGGCCAACCCCCAAAAATCTGCTCCACAATATAATTCATTCTGCACCAAACTTAACACGACACAATGCAGGCAAGTGTTGTCCTCTGGAAAACTGTCAAAGCCAGGCGGAGAAGCATGTTTGAGGACTCCATAGCACGTTGCTCCCCTGCTTTCAAGTCAAGTAGCGATGTTCTTAACACGGTTTCCTCCTGCGCTGTCCGCCTCCCGTTCCCTAATCTGAAGGCCGCATGATATTTAAAGATCTGTAGCCAAGAGTTCAGCAGAGAGTCTGTGATCTCTGTGCACCATTTTGTGCTCGTCTTTCACACAAAATCCCAATAAAATAACGTATCTGGTTGTAAATACCTATTTGTGTTCTCACTGTGGTAAGAAATATAATCATGAGTTTTTACATCAGCTGCAATGACTCACATTCAAGCTGCAGCTGTTCTTCAGGACAGAAGGAGTTCAGCAAGGAAAAGCAGGTGCTTGTGGGACTATTGGCATCGGCTTATTCACCATTTGTTTTGATTTTTATTTTCTAATCATCTGAAAAAAGATGTTCAGTTGGGAGGAAAGACTTGTAGGAAGTCCCACGGATAAGCCTGTTGCCTGTCAATTACACATAAAAGGAAGCAACAGAAGCTTCACTGAGAGGAGGAAGAAACCGATTCTGCTATTTAGGAGATGTGGTAAGCATCAGATCAAACTAAAGTAATAAAATAAGTGGTGTTTTCTGATTCTGTGCCTAATTTTATGAGCAGATAGATTTTTGTGCGTGCATTTCTCACCAGATTTTTCCTGCTGGTCCGTGGCAGACTGACGGGCTTATTATTCAAATTCAACAAAATTAGTGTGACAAACACATCATTAGGCGACTGCTGAGACGCCCTTCAAGTTCAACTCCCTCAGGCACTCTCAGACATTTTTATTTTTACCAACTTACCTAGGTTTTGTAAAAAAATTAAGTCAAACATCTAAATATATAAATGTCATTTCAGGGCTTCCCCCAGAAAACTTGCTAAGCCCGATGGTCGGGGTGACGAGACGGTCCACCGGTGGTCCACCGTGTTTTTGTATTAAAAGATGGTAAGGTGACAGGAAATGTAAAAGTATTACTATGTAATAATATGTCACGGGAAAAGATCTCCAGTGAAATGCTATTTAAACCCACAACTAGTCTAAAAACAACAAATTTGCACTTCTCTTTAATCCAAATTAAGTCAGCGGCTCCATCAGGCCCCCAGGGCTTCAGGGGCCCCATAGACGCTAATATTTTAAAACAAACCACAGATGCATAAATGCAACACTTGTTTATTGAGATTGACAAGACTGTTTAACAGGTTAACAATGCTGTTAAATTTGATTCAATTGTTTAGGCATACATAAATTAAATGATTTTAAAT
>NW_015113112.1:28061-58065 GCF_001443285.1 Poecilia latipinna | reverse complement strand
ATATATATCCCCCCTCCCCCAGAAACATAAACAACAACGCTTAGCCTGGCGGCGGGGCTAGTAAAGCATGACGGGCCGCCAGGCTTATGATACACTGGGGGAAACCCTGCATTTCATCCTCTCCAGAAAGCTTAGGTGGGGATCTACGCAGACAGTTAAGTGAAAACGGCAAAACTTTGGATGTACTCAAAGCTGGCATCAATCTGAGGATGGTGTGCCTGAGAGCAAGAGATGATCCACATTCAGTCGCTCCACGCCCGGAGGTTAATTCAGCAAATTTAAAGCTTTAAATCTGCCAAAGTGCTGCCACTTTGACAGCGAGAGGGAAACAAAGGCATAGGATTATACCTTCAGGATGGAAAACAACAGAGAGAGGGAGGCAAGGCGAGGAGAGGAGAGACAGGCAGGAAAGGGAAACTGGATAATGATGTCTCCAGACCGTGCCCTGCTGACAATAAGAGGGAAAATTGTTGTGCGCTCCTACTTACTTCTCAATGAGGTCTAACGTCACCCCTGGCACCAACTTGGCACTCTTCTGCATACAGAACCTGGAAGAAAACAGAAGGGAGATGTTACTAATCGAGGTTAAAGAGAAAACAAGAAATGCTATATGACGCAATGAAACGTTTGGCATCAATGGTGCAAATTTTACGGCTCACATGAGAGTCAATCAATAAATAACACTCAAATGAAAAACGAGGGCTGCAAAAATTGCAAGCATCGAGGACTGAGAGGTACGAGTGTATTTTGGCTGAGTTATAGTCGAGAAGGAGGGGACAGTCGGTGGGAAACACGGACTTGTATTTCTGAGACGTCTGCCATGGGGGATATTGTTTACTATGCCTGGTTAGGTCTGACAGGTCGGGCCAGATGTAAGTCACAGCCGGCCGCTGTTCAGAGTCCTGACAGTCGCACAGATCGCTAGGAGTCATCACACACCTGGAGAAGAGCAGGTGTGTGTGCTTTTGTACACAGAGTGAGCAGAGAGCAACTGTGGGAAAGATTACATAAAGGAAAGCAATGGAAAGAGATTCTCATAAATTGTTATAACTTTTATAACGCTAACATGACTGAATATTTTTTAAGAATTATGCAAAATTTACTTAGAGCTTTACATCATGTTATAAGGTAATTCCCTCACGAAACACAAACCTAAAGTGTTGCTTTGACTTATTCAAGCATGTTTGAGATGTCCTTCAATATGATGTGGCAGCCGTTCCGGGGGTCCATAAACGCTTGCTCCCACAAGGGGGCGCCTTTTCCGCAAAGCTGATCGGGCTTCTGCCTCTCATAGCCCTCATTCCCCCATGCAGGATTAGCAAACACCTGGTGAAACTGAGCGTTTGCTGAGCTTATCATACAAACTACAATGCTCCTTTAAACAGTATCATTGGATGGCATGGAGGAGCATTGATGTGACGAGGGGCTAACCAGGGAGTCTCAGAAAAGGTGAGAGATTCTTACAGAGACTAAGATTAATTTCAAGGTGTCAGATATGACTCGCTGTGTTTCCATTGGTCATATAATTGTGCAAATTTGAACTGCTAAAATAAATTTGCTTAATGGGAACGCAGAAATTTTGAAAAGAATGTTTTTCGACAAAGTTTTTACACTAGAATGAGGTGGTTTTTCAGCTGTATGAAAATTTTTGTATTTCACAAAACTACAATGGAAACACTTTTTTCATATTATACGAGTCATGATCAAAGACCAGATGTTACTACTGCCAGAAACGATGAAGAAGATAACAGGAAGTGGGAGGAGGATCATGGTGTGGCATATTCTTTTAATGATTTATTGAATAAACTAACATATTTCTGTATAATTTTAATTGCATTTCTTATTTAATGGAAGCACCGCAATTGAAAATTTCTTTTATTTTTATCAACATTAGCAGAATAGCAACAGATCTTTGCGTGCATTTGTAGTGGAAACACGGCTACTGATGTCAAGTCACATTTCTTTTAAATTGTTTTTGATGTGTACATTATTTTAATGGCATATGAAGACATATAATATAATGATTTTACCCTATAAAATGGCATGATGTGCCTGGAAAATACAAAATACAGCCTCTTTAAACATCAACTTAACAAATGACAGACACTATTAAAAAATGTAAAGGTAAAAAAAATATACAAAAACAATGTCTTTTTCCTTTTCCTTAAAAATATTGAATTAGCATTCAAAAGCCTATAAAAGGATTTTTGATCCAGAAGCTGAAATCATCACATTTTGGTTGCTTACGGTTTACTCCATGTCTGACAAACAGCTGTACAAGTGTGTTTCACAGCAGGGATGATCATCACACACACAAAAAAAAGTCTTCTATTAGAAGAACAGAGCAAATGCCAAATGATTGCTAATACAGTTGGATGAAACTCAAAACAGAACCTTCTGTGGCATCTCAATAGAGAGCAGAAGAAAATTTAAAAAAACCAAACATGTAAATAAGACAAAAAGAAAATAAATTACAAAAAGAAAACATGCAGTCATGTGGAAACGGAAATGCAAAATACATCAATACAATCCAGCTGTGTGATTGTACTGATGTATCTACCCTTAAGACAAAGGGTAGATCACTTCTACAGTAAGTTTTTTTGATCTGAAAATAAAAAAAATCTTCAAAGGAACTGACGGGGGGCAAGAGATATCCGAGGGTGGGTATTGCTTCTATTATAATAGTAGGAGAAACACTGAGTACTTAAAGTCAAAGCTGCATCTTACTTTTATAGACAGCTCTCAGATCCCTAATGATAAATAATTCTTTCATGAGAATGAGTGATTCTAGTTTGCTGAGCAGAATCCGGAGCTGCCATCATCCTCGGACGCATATCTGAATGCCAAACTGACTCACGAATGCCCAAAAACAACGTATCCAGGATCTGATCTACCCTGACTGGCTGTGACGAAGGCTGCTGCACTTGAATTCCTTCTGTTCCTGAAGAATAATGAGTTCCCACATGACAGCAGCACGACTTTCTGACTCTTCAAAGATCAGCCGGGGTCTTGAGTGACTCTGACACTCCTGAAGCCAAGAGTAGGAAAGATGTGATCGCAACAAATTGTTCTACGGTCTCTCTGGTTAAATGCATCTTCATTAAAAGTCACAACATGCACAATCTGGTCTAATAAAAAAAATACCACAGACAAGCAATATCAATTCCCACAAACGTACGTCTATAATCTTTTTGCCACAGGGATATTATAGCTCAAGATTAAGGGCTTTATTTATGCTTTTGTATGTTTTGGTGCAAAACGAAATCAATAAGTCTCCACACATAAACAACAGATGATTGAGAATTAAGACAGGACAAAAATAGACAGGCTGACGTTACAAACCACAAAAAGGTTTCGTCAGGGAGTTGGAATCAAATTTCTGTGCAGCGAGACGTCAGAACCTTTCCACCAAAGACGACAGGAGAGAAAAAGAAAAGAAAAAAAGAGGAACCCAGGATGGGAGGTAAGACGCAATCGGTGGCATTTCATCCATTCATAGCATACCATAATTTTGATCCAGAAGCTGACTTTATCCCGGCTTTATGAAAAGCCATGTTTGTCCTCACCTACGATCAAAAACAGCCTCTGACATTCTAGGCACGCGCTATGATCAGAGCAAAGTCATTCAACTTGGCTGTTTGAGCTTCAGCTCTGCTGTCTTTGCTCTGCGATATCAAAATTAGAAGAAAAAAAAAAACAATTCGGCACAATGTGGTTATAGCATTTAGTTATGAGATTCAGGAATTAAAAAGAAGCACAAACAGAGGAACACAGTGAGTGAAAATGTTGCTTAACAACAGCTACAAAAGACATCATATAGTCCATAAAACTGAAGGGAAATTTCACAAATATTTTCTAAAGTAGCTCAACTAAACTGTTGACATGTATAAAAAGGTGCAACAAGTGAGGGAGCCTTTCAAATATCTCATACCTTCTACTACATTGTATTGAAAAGTTGTGGGTTTTTGAATAAATGCAACTCGCCTTGAAGCCACATCCACTCAAGCATCTAATTAAATTAGCATTTATTAAAAGTCCTCGGCACAGTCACTTTGCATGAAGGTAGTAAAAAAAAAAACTCAACAAAAACAAAAACCACGGCTAACAGTGAAGCTCTTTTAAGCTACGACCGTGGCTAATCATTCACTTGCTCGTGCAGAAAACACAATATAACCAAACTAGCTTCAGTGCTAAAGCCAGTTCTAAAGTGGTTCTACAATGCAACCACTTTGTTTTTGTTGCTACACCAACCATTGTTTGATCCATCCTCCGCTGTTTTCTCAGTCTTCGTAGAGGTTCATTGCTCCAAAAGAAAGTTTAACTATTCAAATGATTTTGTGCATCCCATCATTCTGGATAGATCACCAGCTTAGTTTACTGATCCCGTTTCAAACAGGGGAGAGCAGCGACTGTGAACACTTAATCCTGACCTGCTGATATCTGATCAGTACCAACCGAGTTGTAAAAGGGATACATACACCATTTTGAGAA
The DNA here is from genome assembly GCF_001443285.1 of Poecilia latipinna. Taxonomy (NCBI): domain Eukaryota; kingdom Metazoa; phylum Chordata; class Actinopteri; order Cyprinodontiformes; family Poeciliidae; genus Poecilia; species Poecilia latipinna. The sequence continues at coordinate 53,574 of NW_015113112.1, read as the reverse complement.
GGATTTATTTACTCCACCTGGCAATACAAAAGAGACCACAAGGAATCGGAGTTGGACATGTTTATAGATCCCATGGAAAGTGACACCAGAAAACATTCAGATGCTGGGGTCAGGGAAAGCAACATGGAAGCCATCCTATCTTGTATCAACGAGTCAGGCTGGTGGAGTGTTATGATGTGGAAATAATTTCCTTGCCACAGTTTAGGGTCCTTAAAGCTGAAGTAGGTAACTTTTATTTTTAAAAAAAAAAAGTGAAAAGAATAAATAAATAAATAAATGGAGCTCCTCTGACGTGCGATTCTACTGCTATCTGCAGAAATGCACCACTTGTTCAGAAACAACCAATCAGAGCCAGGAGGAAGGTCGTAGTCAAGCTCGCACACATGCTGCAGATGTGATTAAGTTGTGAAGAAACAACTTAATCTTACAGAAAAACTGTTCATCTGCCATTATTATTGTTCATGCTTACTAGCCTGCACATTCACGGCAGGCTCCGCTGCTGGAAAGAGCTTAAATGTGGCAGAGAGCAAGGGAGAGGATGTGAGGAGTGCATACATGACTGTGATTGACAGCACTAAGACCCTCCTCCTGAATCTGATTGGTTGTTTCTGGTGTATTTGTGCAGATAACAGTGCGGCCTTGGGAGAAGGTAGACGAGTTTGAGTTTTTCACAGGTTATAGTCTTATGTCACAATAAAAACAGTTTTACAAAAATATAAAAACAATTTTGATAAAACTCACCTAATGCAGCTTTTACAGCATTAAATGGTACCAGAGTACATGCTACAACAAACAAAAACTGGAAATTTAGGACCGATCAAAGCCAATAAAACATCCAAAAAATAGGCGTCAAGTTTTACTGACACCAGTCTTCATATGACCGGTACGTTAATATACCTGCATTGAGAAGAACGCACACAAAAAAATGAGCCGGCTGAAGAGCAGAAAGGCTGCTGGGCACAAATAATGAGGAAATTGAAGGATTATTGTAGACAGAGAGCAAAGATGGCGGAACTTAATTTGGACTGGTGAATAAAGGCTGAGCAAATGTGTGGGCGATAAGTGCAGAGGCGAGAAAGTGAGCATGTACATATTAAACTTTGAAGAGGGAAATTAAGTGGACCCAATGTGAGGTAACTACAATACTGCTCCCAGGGTGAGAGACAGGAGAGGAGGAGTGGGAGGGACATTGTCTCCTCTGGTCCCTGCTGAGTCGGCTGCCTTCTACGTCTCATTACCCCTTCAATCAGCCGTCGTCTCCCATCAGTGCTATATGGACTGGAAGGGCTGGCAGGTGTTCCTGGACTTTGTCTCCTGAGTTACCGCAACAGCCCAGTCCACCTATGTGTAGCTTAAGCAGCACTGACCACAGTTGTTCGGGTGAGACTTTGAATGTTTGTTAGACAACTTTAGTGAACAAACAGAATCATGAAGACCAAGAAACACAGCAGACAGGACAAGGTTAAGTTATATGATGATATTCTAAGCCTTGAAGATCTCATTGAGCAATTTCTCATGTCAAAATAGAAATAAAATAGAACAACTACAAAGGACAGCGTTAATCTGAGAATCAGCCAAGATGTAAAAGTAACTCAGGAAGAGCTGCACAGATCCATGGCTCAAATGGAGACTCTACAAATCTGGTATTTTGAGAAAAAGAAGCAGGAAGAAACCATTGCTGCAGGAAAACCTTAAACTGAACCATTTAGAGTTTGCCTTTAGATAAGTAGGGGGCAGTTTCCATGCGAGAAGATGCTCAGGTCAGGACAAAATAAAATGTACATGCAAATCATCATGTGTGACAAAAAATAACATTGTACAATAAACTGAATGCACCATGCCAATGCCGAAACATGTTGATGGAAATATAGTGCTGATTTTTTTTCTTTTGTTACTTTTCTGCAAAGATCTTCCTCATGTAAAATGTAAAAGTTTGGCTTGTATGTTATGGCACAGGTATTTGTGCAAGTGTGCTTGTGCCATCAGGTATGGAAATAATGTGCAAATCCACATATTCACCACTTTCCAGAAACACAGTCAGGACATGAAAAATGGGCTTCTTCCAAAAGATATCGTATGAGTGCAAACTTGAGCATAGAAACCCCAAGATGAGAGTGTTTTTGTTTTTTTTTTTTCCCCCTCATTACTATGCATGATGAGGTTTTCTGAGGTAAACCTGCTGCTCTCTTCAAATCCATACAAGTCTCAAGAAACTCGTCAGCTAAAGCCTATGCAGCGTTACATAACCGTTTTCTCTGTGGTTCATCCCACATCAAGACACAAGAGGGAGAAGATGAATGTGTCAACATTTTTACAAGTAATTTACATTTCTGTTATTAAAGCAAGGGCTCCTGCATAAAATTACAGAGGTGTGTGTGTGTGTGTGTGTGTGTGTGTGTGTGTGTGTGTGTGTGTGTGTGTGTGTGTGTGTGTGTGTGTGTGTGTGTGTGCGCGTGCGTACTCTTGTGAAAGCTTAATTTCCCCCGTTTCTCCCACAGACCCTGGAATTAGAAGGAAGAGCAGCAATTGTTCTCAATGAACATAATGAGGTTGTATTGTAATGTTTGGATATACCCAAGCTGCTGCCTCACTTCCTGTTAAATCGCGTCTGGGTCCCTGGTTTTCTGGCTTCAAACAATGTTTGCTAATGAGATCTTCCTTAAAACCTCCGTTATCTATCCAAAATGTACAGCAGCTAGCAAAGGAAAAACTCGTGTCAGACACCCCCAACAATATGATGCATGTTTTTTCCACACACACACACACATACATACATGCCAGGAAAAGCAGCATCCCAGAGGCGGGACTAGCATTTGGAGAACTATTCGTATTAGAGCTACAACGAAGAAAGCAAGGGGTTCATTTGGCAGCTGGAATCTTTTCTAACTGGTTAATTCTTTTTCTGACAGCAGATCATTATGAAGTTAGCTCTTCATAACCATCTCAGAATCTCTAGTTGTGCTTTTTTCTTCTTTGTCTAATCACCCTGCTGATGCCTAACAGGTGCTGACACCAACACACATTCACATTAACTGACACAATAAGGAGCTTAGAGTAAAAGAAATCGTCATTAGTGCTGAAGGCAGAGACGCCTGTTTATTGTAATCCAATTTGAAAATAGAGGCTGAGAGCAATAGGAGAATAAAACACTGTAATGGTAATGATGGTGGCCAAATGCCTGTGAGGGAGGCAATTGCTGTTCTTGTTCATTAATGCAAGATGGAGGACAAGTGGCTTTTGTGTGGAGTCTGATAATTGTGAGAACAAAGAATCTGAGCGGCTGTGTGTGGAAGCACTTTGGCTTCATAATGCACCAAATAAAGGCAAAGCTGTCTGTTGTCTCTCAACAACCTGAATAAGCCATACTCATCTAAAAGGTGGCGGAGGGTCAGATTGGGAAAAGTTTTCAGATATGGCATTTTAAAAAGGCTTCTTTGAGCAACTCATTGAACTGTGAGATGCAGCGTTTCAAGACAAAGTGGGTCAGTGGTTAAGACTTATAGTAATTTAGTGGCGATTAAATTAGTGTAATGTTAAGTGGCTTGTTATTCTACATTTTAGTCTTTTGGTTTGCTGCAACAGAATCTATGGGTTTATTAGCATCAACGGTTTGTCCTCGTTAATCCACCCAGCAATGCAACAAACCTGCTGACAAAATAATCTGCAAGTGTTTCATCTTCAGGCAAATTAACCCGACAAAGTCATAACGAGTCAGCGACTTACATCCACAAGACCCGACCCCTCGCTAGTGTAGGTGAAGTGTTTTTGACGTTTTCATCGGTAACTGAAGTGTAGTGCATTTGAAGTCTGCCGTGAAAATTGAAATGCCATTTATTATGACTTGTGGGTATTCTGGATTCTCACTTGAATGGTGATTAGGGCGCTCTGAAGATCAGGGGATATATTTCCAGCTCCACTATAAATTAATATAAGACTTTAAGCCTTAGTGCGTTTGTTATTTTCTGGATCCACTCCACACCTAAAAGAGTTACTAAATAAATTCAATATTTCTGAATGAAGCTTACATATTCTCCCTGTACATGCATGGCTGTCTCTCCCTCCAGAGTGTACCCCCTTCCAATAAACGCTGGAGATAGTCACCAGTCTCTTTATGACCTACACAGGCATAAGTGGTTGGAAGAAGTCAAAGGTGCGATTGATTGACTGAAGCCTCATAAATTGAAGTGATTCCCTGCCCTGGTAACTTTTAAATGAACACAACTAAAGTGGAACCAAATTATTCAATCAAATTGCAATTACATGGTTTCCAAATAATGCACAGTATTAGGATCATGAGATAAAACATGACATCATTTTGCATTTGTTCATTGTAACAAGTGATTGCCAGACAGACAGAGGTTCTATGTCAGATTTATGTCTTATAAATAATTTCTAGCAGTGAAAAAGATGGACTAAATTAGTGGACAGTTGATGAGACATTGTCTTGGTCCATCTATTATTTACAGTCCATGGTTAGGTGTCGATATGATGGTGTGCAGCACAGTGAAGAGATGGTTTCTCTAAAAGTGTGAGTCACAACTTGAAATAATACGGCACCTTCCTGGGTTTTTGAATTTAACTAAAAGTCACTCATGTGTGTTCGGTAAATCCATGACTGTGACTTTTTAAGAAAGGAGTCCCATATTAAAGTGTTGAGTTGTAAAATCTTACAGCATTTGTTTACCCCACAATGATTGATTGTTTAGTTTAAAAAAAATCCAGAGGTTTCTGAAAGCTGATGGTGACTGATGAAAACATAAGGTGGGGATCACTGAAAGTCAAGTGGAATCAGGAACCTGACATTTCCAAGCAATCAGTGTGACAGAGGTGGTGATATTTCACTTTGAACCAAACTGGTTGACGGACCAGCAGGACCCTCAAGATGACAGCCCCCTGAGAACCTCCTCTGAATGGCTGATCTGCACCCCGATTTTTTTATTCCCCCCCATCAGTACTTCTTTCTCCCTTCTCCCCTGTGCACCCTTGCTCTCCCATCTCTATTTTCAGACGCACACATCTTTCCCCACGTTCCTCCTCACTCGCTGCAGCGGCGGGGAAATCCCTTGAAGATGCCGCTCCATCAGTAATGATTTTCTGCTCAGCTGAGCAATGAAAGGTACACATGCACCCTCCCTGCCTGGCTCTCTCCCCAACCTCTCCTCTCTGTGCAAACCCCCCATCATCTATCCCTCAATGCATCTCATTAAAGTTTTAAAGTGAAGGTAAGCCAGCACATCAGTGCGTTCCTCCATCCTCCCACTCCAACCTCGCTAAACTTCCGCAGCCCATCCCTTCCTTGCTTGTTTTCGCCGCACTTCTCAATCCTCTCATCTCACGTTTTAGACAATATTATAAAATTAATGGCAAGGGGAAAAAGTGTTGTGAAGCATACAGGGGGCAACAATTAAAGGCTGGAAATGCATCGTGTCTGCATTACTTTGGGCACAGAAAGTGCAAGTGAAGGAGAGGAAGAAAATCTCAATCTTGTGTCAAAGAAATCTTTTTTTTTTTTAAAATGCTTTAACATCTTAACTGTGGATATTTATCTCGATTAGGAACACAAAATAATATTGTTTATACTGCAGAATAAATGTATTTACAATCCCCCAGAAATGTGTATTTTCTAAATGATTACAGTTTTAGCATGGGAAGGCTGATTACTACAAATAATTCATGTGAAATGCAGCACGAGACTTTATGAAAATTACTTATGATAAAAAATGCATCCATAATTTCACTGAGAACAAACATTCTGGCTGCAAGGAGAATGATGTATTTTGTGTTCCTTCAAGGGCTGCCTCCTAATGACGCATTTCCCTCCTAGTCCCCATTAATTTAACCACAAATTGTTTGAATATTTTTTTTAATCATTAAAAATGCAGCTTTATTACATTTTACTTCTGTGTTATACAACACATTTTAGCAAGTGAGAGCCAACGAGAGCAATGATTTGAACATATAGCTTTAAGTAGAATTAACTATGTATTTAAAAAAATACATTTCATAAGACTCTACTAGAAACATTTCCACACTACTTACAAATATTTTCAATTATGGTTTAATTGTATGTATTGTTTAATAGTTTGTCTGGTTTAAATTACATTCGTCTTGTTTTGAACAACATCTACACATCTACAATGAAATTAAATTAAACCGAGACAAAAACAGGCACACCATTTCTCTAAACATTTAAATAAATTATTATTCTACACAAAGAATGATTGCATTCAAAAGCCAATAAGAAACTAAAACACTTTATCTTAACTCTGTGTCATGTCTGTCTGCTTTTCATGCTTGTTGCTGCTGATTCCTAGGAAATCTCACAGCGTATCCAAATCTCCAGTTTATCATCACCTAAATATTTCAGTGAGGATGAAGTAAATACTTTAGACAGATCCAGACTTTAAAAACACTGAAAATCTCTCATAAACTGGCTCAGTGTCTTGTTAAAAAGTTCAGGAAAAAGGAAATTCTAGGGGTGAACTGATCAATCGGCCCAGATTTCCTTAATTTTAGGAAATCTGTGACCGGTTGATACTTAAATGTGAAGCAGATCTTATCTACCTCTGCAAAGGTCTAAAAATCGGCCACTGTGCTCTACTGATCTGCTATGAGAGAAGGATGACTGATAGACCCAGCCATCAGGTCATGTTCACACGGTGGGCAATTCAGCAACTTTCTTGCTATATTTAGCACCGTTTCAGACAATAATATCAGTATCGGCCAAAATCGGAATCGATAGGTCAATTTTTTTAAAGTTCAGCGATCAGCCAGAAAACGAAAATGAGTGCACCAACAGAAAAATCATAAAATTCTCAGAATAAGTCAGTAGAGGAGAAATGGAGGAAAAAACAACAACAACAACAACAAAAACAGCAGTTCCTGAGAAAATAGTGATAGTAAAAATACACTGGCTGAAATCATGAAGAAACCATCCAATGCTTTAAATAACTGTTCCTAGGGTTTCAAACTGGTAAGCTTTGTGTTTGATTTCATCTTGTTTACATAGTAAATCTGAGCCATTTCGGGTGAAGGGGAGCCTCACAGCTGATTAACATACCAGGCTTTATTGGCTGTTCAGACACTTTTGTTTTAGTTTTGCAAATCTGAAGTAAATTCGTGGGTCATTAACATCCCCATCGCTCACTTTTCATTAACCATATTTTTTCAATACAACAGTCTTAAAAAATTGTTAATGTCAAGAGATTATTATGACTAAAATAATTGTAGCAGCTCTCATTTCTTGTATATAAAAAGAAATCTAGAATAAATCTGAGTACATCAATCATCAGTAAATACATATTTAGAAGTTTCGAAGACTTATAAGACTAATTTAAAGTAAATTAACTTATTTTATACTTATAGACTAAACTAAGCTTAAGGAGGACGTTTCACATACATTGAATATATACATCACTATTAACACTTCAGTTTGAAGTCAACTGAAAGTGTTCCCTGATGCCAAACCAGAGGCTTGAAAAGAAACACAAACCTGACCTCGACAGGGTCTTTGATAGACGGGCTCAGGCCCAGATTTGCCACGAGCACCGTAATATTAATCTTTTTTAAGGATTAATTCAGCCAGTAACACCCAACAGCCTCTCAGCGACCAGTTTCATGAAAGTGAACGCTGGCAACTGATCAATATTAATGGCACAGAAGTGAGACCTCATTATGCTGAAGGTCATGGCAGGAGGTGGATTTAGAGCAGAGGAAGATGAACAAAACTCCTGAACATTTGTGGCAGAGCAGAAATATTTGTCTAGCTGTATGACACCCCCTGAAGGCAACACGTCATTCCCACTTACATGCTTTTCAAAAAGTTTGAAATTTAAAGCGAAAATTTGTTAAATAGTCCCTGCGACTTTCAGTGTCGACAAAGTGAAATCAGTCATTAAAATGCAAAAAAAAAAAAAAAAAGGTCCGGGGAAGTACTGATTTATGGCACCAAAGGGGCTTTGAATGCAGCAGATAGAGACTGTATCTGGGCAGGCAGTGAGGTGCATTAATGATGAGCCGATCACCTGCTTTTTACAGTTTTCATGAGAGTGGAAATCTCTTAAACCCAGTGAGTAATGACTGAGCCCAGGCACATGGGGGAGGGGAACGCTTCAGCTTACTCCTATTCTCATCGCTCAAGTCACATAAGACACGACGCTCCGTCAGGAGACAACGAAAAGTCAAATGTTAATATTAATCAGAACAATTATTTGTTTGAGCGTGGCTGTGCACCTCTTCACATCGTCTTCTCTTTATCAGTTTTGGCTGGATGTGCTTTGATCGGGTGTTTTTCAGTTTTTGACGGAGATGAAGTTAACCTCAGCTGATGTGTGCAACACATCAGACAGCATGTTATGGGGGAGACCTGCTAATGCCTAAAACACCAAGCTTTTCCACGCTGCATAGGAACCCTGTACTCGGATTGATAGAAAGAAAGGGGCAAAAAAAACACCAGACTATTGCAATGAATTTACCCAGGCTGGCATCAGCTGATGAAAGACTTTCAAAATCCATGAAAGTAACTCGCTGCGTCTGGCAGATATTACAATGCTGTTAAAATGTGCTCATAAATGCAGCAAAATGAGATGACGCCATATAATTGCCTGTGAAAACATGATATAGATGCTTTTACGGAACATTTGTACAGCAAGCTGTTAGGTTTGTATGACAACTGTGAGCCAACATCAAGAAAAAAAAAAAAAAAGAATGATTTTAAACATAAATAATTTATCATTTACTACTGTATTCAAAGCCTGGGTTTGCGTGCTGCTATTAGCTGATGTAAACCACACATTCACAGCTGATGTGTGTGTGATGCAACCTGTGCTCTCCGGAGCTTCAGCTCAAACTTCCATCATTACAGTCTTTTGAATGATGCATCGTAGTGCATTTACATCAGGCCACTGTATCAGCCAAGCCTGAATATCTTCCACCTATTCCATTTTCTTTTTTTTGTTTTTTTTTGTTGAAGCTTTCTCTGTGGGAATGATCACCCCTGCATCACTGCAGATGGTGTCGGTCTACATTTTTCATCACAGCTGAATATTCCTCATCAGCTGAATACTGAGCAGCAGCAGCTCGGAGGAATGGCTGCTCTGTGCACAGCATGCATGACAGCGAGCCGAGGCAGTGATTGGCAAACATAAAAATAAAACTGAATAAATAAAACATCCCCGGCACGGTCAAAGTGGAAAGAAAAAAGTTTGCCGTTTTGCACAATTCTCGGGAACACAACGCGTCTCGTTAACAGATGAAGTAAATAAAAATGATACGGAAGAATTAAAATAAAGAGTGACCAGAGGATCGTTAAAGAAACCCCTTTTAAACAAAACTCATCATTCTGAGGGAAAGATCTGCCTGACAGAAGAGACAGAAAAGTGTGAGTCATTACCATCGAAGTGCGATTTTGATGGGTGTGGTGAGGCAGGAGGTGAACAGGTCAGCAGGGAGGTCCGGGTTCATGGGCAGCAGCTCGTTTGCCTCGCACGCAGCCAGTTGGATGCAGTTCTTCATGGAGGGCGGAAGCGGCATCTGTGCGAGTGGGTGGCTGGGATTGATGGCCGCAACCTGAACAGACATACAACAGGTCAAAAGCTGTTTGGAGATTTATTTTTGACTAGCAGGTGGGCGTTTGTGTATATCCATCCAGAGCAGGTTCCACATTTGCAAATACATCAGGTAATCGATCTCGACGGGGAGTCTGGTTTTGAGCTCCAAAGCAGCGTTTTATTGAAGCTCCTCCACCACCTGACCAGCTCTCTCAGGAAATAAACAACAGAGAGGGAAAGAAGCTGCTAAACCGACACCGATTTATTTAAAATGAATCTTGCTCTCATCTGTCAGAGTGAGCATTGCTTTCAATATTACACTTTGGTTCTCTGATGCTGGTTGTGATGGAATGGCGGGGGGTGAGGCAGACGTACCGCATTAGTGTAAAATCACTGACTGAAAATGACAAAACACATTTTAGGCCGAAAACAAAAAATGAATGAGTGCAGATATAGTCCACACAAAGGTACACCGATAAATCGGCCCTGTGATTACATGAAGAAACAATGTTATCCACCGTATCTACTTCCAGAAAGATCTGAAAATCAGCCACTGTCCTTTCATGCTTTGCTGTGAGAGGACTGACAGACAGACCTGCCCTCCAGGTTATAAATACACATATGTGATTAACAATACTCATACAGTTAGCTAGAAGAAGAAATAAGTAGTTCTTATCATCACTTTTATCATTATCACAACAATAGTAGAAAATATAGAGATAAAAATGTAAGTAACCCCCTGGATACAACTTTTAAACAACATCAAAGGGAATTCTGAAGTGTGAAAATTAAAACATTTCTGCAATATGTTTTCTTCTTTCCACACTTATCCATGAAGCCTGGAAAATACAGACCTTTCCATAAGTTATCAGACTGCCCAGAAAGCCTGGGTGCATCAATCTGTAAACTCATGATAAGTTGTGTGTTGCAGACACAATTAGCTGGAAAAACATATAAAAGATGCAAAGTGAGAGCTGAATTACTGAAACTTAGAGGAAAAGAAAAATCTAATCTCTGAAGCAAACAAGACAGTTTATGTGGAGTGATGAGCACAAATGTGCAACAGGTGATGCCTTTAGCACCTAGTCACCACCTACATTAGTCTGCTCCGGTGTCTTTCTTGCAAGCTGTTTGCTCTCGTGAGACTCGCCATCAACTTGCTGCTGATAAAATCATGAGAACAACAGTTCTCATGACCGGATGATCATCGGAGCAGAAATGTATCAATAAGCAAAACCCATTCAAACAAAGACTTGCAGCATTGATTATTCAACACAGTCCCTGCAGACTGAAGAGTTGCTTTTAATGTTTCTAAGCTGTGTTACAGTGATGATGCATTTAGACTGAAAAACAAGAGGATGGCAAAAGGAAAAGCATCTCATTAAAGCCAAAAACATTTGCTGTCTTAGGAGTATTTGTTAAGCAATAAAAGTTGATTCCTTTTTTTTTTTTTTTTCCCATTGCTGCACAAAAGGCGAGCTGAATATCCTGTTGCATAAATTATATAGCACCGTTTTCCACCAGGCAAAAAACTTGGCAACAGATTCCTGTGAGAGAGAAAAAAAAAAGTGTTTAGGGAAACGGGTGAAGTTTTGTCTGCCCCTCTACAGGCGGTCTGTGAATGGAAAACAATAGTCCTGTTTATTCTGGGAGCCAACTTACGGAGCTATTTCTACATCCCGGGTCGGGGAAGTCAATACTTGCAAATGTGAGATTTGGAGGAGGCGTGCCCATAATGTAAAACTTTAATTGTATTTGGAGCTCCTGACTATTTATAGGCTGATTTTACTGAAGGACTCCTGGTAAGTTTGATGATGGGACTTCTACATAGTTTGTTTGTAGAGCTGACTAGACTTTAATGAGCGCTGGAACTTAAACAGAGGCGGAAAGCCAAACCTTCTCTTATCATCCTGACTGTGATGGCATGCTTTTTTTTTTTTTTTTTTTTTTTCATTGTGAGTCTTTATTCTGGTGAGAAATCAACCATTAGAGATGCTATTCTTCCTACCAAAAATATAATTAACTGCTGGGGGATGAAAAAGCAATTTTGACAGGAAAATAAAACAACTTATGACTACAATTAGAGGCATTGGACAATTAAACACAAATGATGGTTGATTAAGTGAAAAACAATTAATAATGCAATTAATTAAAATTAACTACATCATTATTAGAATCCTCACTATTAAGAACCAATAAAAATGTCATATGTTGTGAGTTTAGAGATTGTATTCTGTATATCTCAAGCAGCCTGTTCTTCTCCTCTAATCTCTGATTTCAACCACTCTACTGCCACTCATAGGATATTTTCAATGTAAACTTTTGAAATTGTTGTGTTTAAAATTCTCAGCAGATCAGTTTCTAAAATACACATTAAAAATAAAAATAAAAATCACAAAACCCCCCTCTATTTTGAAACCTGGTTTAAATTTCAGTCGTCTGGGTCTTCATCCCCAAATGCATTAGGCTGCTCTCATGTGTAATATAACATCTCAGATTAGAAAATCGGTTGATAAAGAGAGACTTAAGAGAATTTCTTTAAATTGAAGTACAACATATTTGAAACAGAGATGCAAAGTGCTAAAACTCCTCTGTGTCTGCAAACACTTTAGGAAAATCAGGGAGCCAAGGAGGAAGAGCTTGGTTAATCAATTGGAAAAAGTGACAGTGCAAAGTGTTTTTGTCAATTTATGTAAGAAAAAAAAAACAGGGTCTATTTATCCACTAATAAATCTTAAAAGTGTATGTGACAGCAAGCTTATATATATATATATATATATATATATATATATACATATAGGTTTTAATAATGGAAAACAGAATGGTGTGTCCATCATCTCCAAGTTAACAGTCATTAAAATGAAAGAAGCTTGAATATCAGAGTTGATGCTGAAATTATAGCATCCACACAAAATGAACTACATTCCAACTAAAAAGACTGAAGACACCATCCACACTCTAGTCTGCTTATTTATTTATATACAGGATTATAAATGACTCCACAGTGCATCGACTAATACCTGCATTTAAATGTAACGTCACAATTTTCCTTCCACACTGCCACACACCCATCCAATCTATGAAGATGTTTCACTGTGAACATCTTCACTTGCAAATCAGTCAAACCTATAAAAATCTGTGTCCTTCTGACCAAAAACATCCATAATGTCAAAGTGGCTGAAGGCTGTTTCAGCCCTCAGTTTTCAGCGTTGCTCCTGAGCCGTATGAACAGGTTAAAACCGGCTCATTAGATCAGGGGATGCATGCAAACCACCTATGAAGAGTGGTACTGACAGTAAGCTTCAGCCCCATTCAGCTAGACGTGCTACTACTGCACAGGTATAAACAGAGTGTTTATACCTGTGTCTTAGAGCAGAGCTGCTGTGAAACAGTCAAAGCTGGATGCATTATAGCTTAAAAAATTCCTACTTTCACCTCGTGCTGTGAAACCACTGGAGATTTGCTCTGGAGAGAGCATGCAGTGTGATTTGTGATGCACAACCAATAGCAACAGACTCTTGGTGAAATACAACAACAGCATAAAAAATCGGAGGTTTTGTCACAGATACCAATAAACGTAAGAGGAAACTATTTCATTTTGCTCGTTCAACTGCAGCTTCCAGTAGAGCTTATTAAACTTTAAAGATATCCTTGTAATGGAGCTGCATAGATTTATATAGGAACACTTTATTGTTGTATATGCTGCTCTTTACAAGTCCAATAACTCATTAATAGGCTCCGTAATAGAGGGCCAAAAAAGGAGGGTGAAGCCCAGATCTCATTACTTTATGTATTTAACACATAGCTCTAACAGTGGCTCTGCACACATGAATAAATAATGATATTAAAAAGAAAAATTGTCTCAACTAATAAGAGCGGTGGCAAGGTGTGCCACTGTCTTCCTTCCTGTTGAATCAAACACATTTCTCTCTCCCCTTTGAAGCGCTTTGCGGGCGCGTACAATTGGTGCCGCTCAGATGGATTTCCGCCAATCTTGTTATGACATAATTCCTCCTTCGGCTAATTAGGAGATCCTGCTTGCGGAGAAATAAATCAGAAAGTAGTGCGTGCGTCTAATGCCTCTCGGTGCGTTAGCCTAAGAACATCATCTGGTGAAAGAAAGCGTGTCGCTGCCAGCCATGATAATCCTGACGGTAAACACAACAGCACCGCCGGCACAAGCTGATTAATGCCAAGCATCCACTGTAATTATCACATTAGCATATTGTAATCTGGGAAATTACCATGAAAATCATAATGACAGCCTTTTTTTTTTTTTTTTTTTTTGCTTTTACTGGGGACAATACGGCAGGATATAACTGTTGAAGACTCCTCTTTTTTCCCCCCATAAATGCAACGTTAAATTACAAAACTAATTCTTCACAGGAAGAGGATTTCAGATGTTCTCAGCAGAAGAGAGCTGCCATGTGAAACGCTAATTGAGAACTACGGTTTAAGAGCTATGCATGCATTATTTATTGCAATATTACATGAGGGGGCGGGAGGAGAAGGTTTAATGTTAGCGTACTGGAAACAGCAAAACCACAACACACACACAAACATGAGTACACCCAGAGAGCAGTAGCTGTAAGAGCTGCAGTGATTCCTTATCAACATCACACACACTTTACTCCCTGCTAATGCAACAAGCATGTTCACTGAGTGCTCACAGGAAGTGATGAGATTTTTAAAAGGAAGCAGGTGGCCCTATGGCTGTGCACTCAGTACACATCTCTTACACACACACAGATGAACTGCATGGTCCACATGAGGTCCATAATACAGAAATGGGAGGAGGTGATAAAACACACCCCTCCCTCTGTCATGCCTCCCTAATCTCACCCAGCACTTGATCTGCATCACAGCGTTTTCGAGTAAAACGGTCCCTGGTGAAGTCAAGCTTGTCGTTCTGGGCGAGAGCTGAGAGGCGGTCCGTTTCTCGGTGCTGTGTGGTTGGATGACTCTGCTTGGGACCAGTGATGTGCAGAACGAATGTGTTGCAACACAGAGACTATCTGTGCATGTTGAGGAGGACAATCCCCCCTTACAGCAACGCACTTCTTGAACTTTTTAGAAACTGGGACAAAAGAGCTGCAAGGTTCAATCTGTTTTTGTCCATTTCTGTACAATAGATCAGGGGAAAAAAGAAGAATTTCAATCAAAGTTATGGGGAATTGTACTCCATGTTTTTTGCAGCTCCTATGACGTATTTTCTTCCAGAATTGTTCTCCATTTGTCTTTTCTGCGTTCCTATCATCTCTGACCAGCTTCCCTGTTCCTGCTGAAGAAAAGCATGCCAGTAGCATGATGCTGCCGCCACCACGACTCACTGTGGAGAGGTATTTAGACTGATGTGTGGTGTTAATCTTCCACTAGACATTACACTCTGCATGTCAGACCAATCCCCTGTGACAAACTGCGAATCGATTTATAAATTTAAGCTTTTTTTTAGATAATGACTTTCTTTTTCTTTCACAGATGAACAGTGCTTCTAAAAATTCTCCCCAAATTAACCCCTGACCTGTCTGCTATGGCTTTTGACCTTTGTGACGCTGTGGCCTTCATAGACTAGCAGTAATTTACAAATAAATTACTCACAGATTGATTCTTCCATAGCTTAGTGACTTCTGACAGCTTACACTGGATTTCATTTTCTGTACCAAAGTAAGTATTCAGAAGAGGCATGGATACTTTCACGAGGCTCTGTTGATCCTCTCCTGAAAGATTGGGAGCTATTTGGAAGTCACCACCTTTATGCTAATCTTCCATTACATCACCCTATTACATACTTCCTGTTAAAGAGAGTGGAAAGTGCAGGTACCAAAGAGGAAAAGTGATATTGCGTATGGATATTATGCAACTTCCCATGCATCCAACTAAATTACTCCTTGAGCTTACTTCCTGCATAAATCCAACGGCTGAATCTGAAAGCTTTGGGACTGAAAACTTATTATGCAACGACGCAGGAAATCTCCTTAAGGTAAATGGAAGTGTAAAAATGATCAATCAAACATTTGCTGCCTTGTTCCATCCCAGGCTTTATGGAATCAATTTGACAAAAACAGCACCGCAGTGTAAAAGAGGAGCGCTCTCATAAATAAACTTTCAATAGCAGTCAGAGTTTTATTTTCCTACTGGCTATTAGAAAAGGCGCCCAGTCTTTTCTGAGTAGGTACAAAGCCTATTTAATTTCCCTTTTAGACTCATTTTACATGTAAGTAGTAACATTTGTAAAACACAGCTAAATCACAACTGAACAATAAAAGCGTACATATTGGTGTAATTAAACATGAAGTCCTCATATTGTGAAAAGCAGAGGCATTAAGGAACAGATTGACAATAAGGTTTGCTGAGCTCTAAAATCTGATGTGTGAACACAAATCAAGATGGCAGTGAAAGAGAAAATCTTTCACTTTGTGACCCAGAGGATCTACTGTTGTTCACGCTTTTACTGTTGTGTTTTGACGTTTCCCTGCTGCCACACACCCAACCTGATCAATGTGTGATTAACAAGCTTCTGGATGACTTGTTTACATACTGAGAACGTCACATAGTAATTTAAATCATGTGTACTGGAGCAGAGGCTCAGAGGACCGGGATTGAAACCTACTGATCTACAGGTGTTGTGTAGAGAAGAATGATCAAAATCTTCATTTCTGTATGTAAGAGGACATGTAGGAAAAAATTAAAAGCATGTACACATCAAGCAAGAACGTCGACATTTGTCCTCCCTCCCAGGGCTACAACTTCACTCTGTTCCTGCAGGCGTTTTTTTTTTTTTTTTTTTTAGGAGTTCTCTCAGTTTTGAGGGAAAAGGTGTTTTCCCTCAAAAGAAAACACCTTTTGAGGGAATCAAAGTGCTAATTTAGTGGAGGAAAAGGTTTTTAAAGCATGTTTACCCACAATCCTCCTATGACCTCATGAAACTCTCAGAACACAGCGGGTTAATCTGAGGGCAAACACAGGCATTGCAGCGACTCAGCAGTTTATCTGCTGCTTTCACCTTTACTTTTTAAAAGGGAGTGCATCATTCACCGTGGCTCCTCTTTGCCAACTTCCAGCTCCACACTGTACATCCTCCTATTTCCTCACTGACGTTTTTTTTTTTTTTTTTTTCCGTTAATCTACAGTTTGGCAAAAACTTCTTTATGAATAATTAAAATAAATGACAGCGCCATCTCATCAGGCATTCACATTGCTAGTTTCAGCCAGAGGAGAAAAGATGAGACAACATAATAAAAAAGGTGAAGTGTTGAAAAGACTGAAGCAGTGATGGATTGCTTGAAGAGTTCCTACATATTCGTCATGTAAAAAATTCATACTTTGAGACTGAAATTTCCCAGGAGTCAGGCGTTCTGGATGGATGGATGGAGCAAGAGCAGGATAACAATGGAGAAACGACGCTAGGAAAGAAGGAAGCACACCAGGAAGAAAGGAAGGATGATACACTTATGAAAGGGCAGGAGGAAGGAGAGGAAGGACAGATAGAAGAGAAGTAGGACAAAATGAAGGACAAGTGGATAGGAGGAATAACAAGGAAGAAAAACAGCAAAAGGAAGTATGAAATTAGTGAAATTAGAAGGAAGAGAGGATGGAAATAAATAAGAAAGATGGAATAAAAGGAAGAATCAAGAGAATTAATGACATGAGAAAAGGAACAAACAAAAGGACACAATGAAAGAAGGACAAAAAGTAAAGAAGGAAGGCAGGACACAAATAAAAAGGAAGGAAAGCATAAAATACACAAGGAAAAGAGATGGAGGACAGGAAGGAGGAAGAAAAAATGAAAGAAAATAAAGAAAGGATATAAAGGATAAACAGTAGGACAGAAGAAAAAGGAAAAGTAATGAGGGGAAGAGGAAATTCACAAGGAAGAAAAGAAGCATTACAGGACATGAGAGGTAAAGGAAGGACACGTAGGAAGAAAAGAAGAACGGACATGAGGAAAGATAGAAGGAAAGGGGGAAAAGGACATGATAGAGGAAGATAGGACAGAGGAAAGGAAGAAGAAAGAAATTAAGGACAGAAAGACAGGGAGAGAAAAATGAGACACAAGATTGAAATAGCATTTAGTCTATGGGAAAGAAAGCAAACATCTGATAATATAAAAAAATGTATTCAAATCTTGAAAACTAAAATTAAAATCCAGACATTCCCACACTGTGTGGAAAGTTTGTATTTATGGATAAAGGGAACAAACCAAGTCCTTCAGATCCAGCTGAGAATCATAACTCGACACCATTTTGGTTTGACTTCCTCAACTTCTGTACAGGTCCTGTGTGCTCAGTAGTAACGCTGCCCATTTCTAATAACTCCAACACTTCATCTCGTTCTATCTGACTGCTCGCTAACTCTGTGTTTGAAAGACTCGTCTCATATTTTAGAATGTCGTCCTCTCCTGTTAAATCCCAGCTTGTATTTCATTGCTCCTGTGCAGCAACATGTCGTAAACCATGAATGGTTTTGCAGAAGCTCCCTCACCTCCAGCTCCTGTTCTCTCTGCAGGGCGAACTGCTTAAACGACTTGACGATAATTCCCGCGTTGGAGCAGTCGTAAACGAAAATGGACGGGCTCCCCATCCACGTCTGCAGGTCGTAGATGGACAGCGGGATGTATTGTGTGTAATTCTGAAAAGCAGAGGGAGATGAGAGGGGTGTGAGATTTGGTGCATCGTGTTGCTGCTGATAAGTCACTTTTATAGATTTCTACATTGTTCAATTATTCACCAGGCATCTGCTTGATGGAAACCGCTGATTAAAGAAGTGGGGAAAAAAGGGTTGAAAACGTGCAAGTGATGCAAACATGCAGAGCGGAGGAAGTTCATTTATTATATTGGAAATGTACACAGGAAAGACACAAAATCTTACTAAGTATTTTTGATCTACGTAGTTTCTAGTGCAAAATATCTCAATACCCTTGAAATAAGAAATAAAACAACTTACAAGTAACTTCTCAGCAAGATATATGAGCTTGTATTAAATCAATAATTCTTCAATATTGATGGAAATGTGCTAATCCCACTGGCAGATTATTTCACTTGCCAGTGGAATTAGTAATTATTTACTTAAAACAAGCTCCTATATCTTGCTGAAAAGCTACTAATAGGTTAGTTTAGTCCAATTTCAAGGGTACTAAGATATTTGCACTAGAAACTAGACCAAAAGCACTTGGTAAGATTTTGTGTTTTCACAGTTTAACTTTATACACGACCAGTTGATGTTTAGGTGCAACTGGGAGCACTGCAGCGCTTCAGAGGAAAAAGATAAAGATGTAAAATAAACAGATTCATTTCCATAAACTTCAATTCTGGCAAGAAGTTAATTTATTTCAGGGGCTCAATCTGTGGTTCTGCTTGGGTGTTAAGAAATCCCAAGCTTCTTTAAGGGCCCCTCTGCATTGTTGCCTCTGGTGCGTCTCGTCTTCCCCTAGAAAATATTCCACAGGCTCTTCGGGTTCAGGTCATGGAGTTTGATGGCCAATCAAGCTGGTATAACATGTTTGCTACAGACTTTATCAGGTCCTTTAGCAGTGTGAGTAAGTATGAGGTCTTGCTAGAGGATGAAATCAGCATCTACATGAAGCTTGATTTTGGATGCAATAAAACATTTGGATGAACACCAGCAGATGCTTCCAGAGTCAGCACTGACTTTAAAATCCACTGGATTTCAAGCAACATTGATCTTGTGTCTCTCCACTCTTCCTCCAGATACTGGGACCTTGATTATCAAATGAAAAACTAAATGTAATTCTACCTTTAAAGAAAATGGTAACTGGTCCTTTTTGTCCTTAGTCCTGATTAGATACTTCTGATGTCCACTGTTCAGGAGTGGTTGAACTCATGTCCTAAATACGTCTGAGTGCAGAGGATCTTGAAGCTCTGACTTCATCTGGACTCCACACCTTGTGAATCTCCCTCATACTGGATGGGCTCTACTTGTGCTTCACAATCCTCTCAGCAGCTATCCCTGCTGATTGTGCCCTTTTTTATCCACACCTCTTCCTTCCACTCAACTTTCACATAATATGTTTAGACACAACACTCTGAAAAGTCTGCTTTCTTTTTTTTTTTTAATGATCTTTTGTGACTTTACCTCCTTGTGGTGGCTGTCTTATTATTGTATTGTCTACAATGATGCAAAGTCAGAACTGTTAATCAGTCCTGTTTTTGAGCCCATCATAGTTTAACTTTAGAGAATTCTATTGTGAATACAGTTAAATGTTCAATTAATCCAAAAAGTTTTAAAAAAAATGTATTTGTCCTGCAAACTTTGCTTTAATTCTACTTTTTTCTATCTAATCATAAAAACAAAAACAAAACAGATTATTCCCCTTTCATATACTTATTGACAAATTACACTTTTACTTAATGACTCAATATGTGTAAACTTTAAAGGTAAAACCAGGAATTCTTATGATGTCTTTTGTGTTTTCTACCTTGTTAAAAACCCAGATTTCCCCGTTGACGGTGGGCCGTGGAACTCCATGGCCGTTGTAGTGGAAGAGGACTCTCTCCTCTTTGGCGTTGCGTCTCAGTGACGTGCAAAGTTTCTTCACTTCGTCCACTGTGGGGTCCAGACTCTGTTTGTAGCGTGCCTGAAAAGCATAACAACAAAGACATCAGGACGATATACGTCTACCTTAATCTTAATACAGCTATCATCTAATCAGGCCCCAAAATGAGATCACACACAAATCAAAGGTCAAAAATATAAGAAGCAAAGTGGCACATTGCTGCATCTCCTCAAATCGCCAAATAAGCTTCTGAACATACTGGCAAATAAGTGTCTTTGTCACCGTCTGTATGTCGCCTGCTTGTTTTCTCGACCACCTATTGCGTATTTCATCTCCGACTCCACTGCTCTGGAGCCACAAAGCGTGAAGTTCATAGCAGCATTCGGCGTAACTAATCCAAGGAGATTTTACAGCCGGAGACGAGGGGAGTGTTTTTTGGGTTTTTACTAAATCAAGGGCTGGAGTGTGTGAAGCTGAAAGTGACACGGAGGTGTCAGCAGCTAGTTATGCAACAGAAAAGCTCCTTTTCTGACTGCTCTGAATCATTGTGAAGCTCAACGAAGCCCTTTTGTTGCGTAACTAACGTGGCTTTTAGTGAACAGCCTGCCTCCTGTTGACTGGATGTGAATCACAGCAGACATTTTAACGTAGACTCATCTAACAACCATCCAGCCAATACAGCTCATAAAAACAGCAAGCTGACCTTGTGGACCAACAGTTTTACTTAGCTATCTAACACAACCATCACTTTGCTCAGAACAATAACTCCCCTCCGTTTACCTGGACAAGACAAAAGAGGTTATTATATGTGTCTTGCAATTTTATTTTTTCTTGCTCTACTATTGTATCAATGATTATCTTTAGAAAAAAAAACAGTAAATGTTTAATGAAATCAATTTCTCTCACACCAAAAAAATATGTAATTATGACAAAAATAAAACCAGTTTTTTTTTTTTTTTCTGCTCTTCGATTCACTTTTATTTAGAATATATTTCAGGCAGAAAACATTTCTGGGGCTTTGATTTTTTTATTTTTTATTTTCCTTTCATCTGTTAGTTTACTATTGTTAAGATCTGTTGCAAGTTTCTTTCAGATAAAGCCACTAAAAACTTTCTACTGGAAAATGCTCACATGAAAAACAAGCAGAACTCATCTATAGATTATGAATTCTGACAATATGGAAAGCTTTGGAGTATAACTTTCTTGAAAAACTTTTTAAAAAGCATTAAGGTTGCTTGGGTAAAACTCTACCAACACATAACATCAACTTATAAATATTTGCCCATCTACTGTGCAAATAATATTTTGCATTGTGTGTAATGTTCTGCAATGTTCCTCACAATGTTTATCCGATTGTGTGGAAATATATTGATTCTTCTGAACATGTGGATGTATACTTGGACTCATTAGGCTAAAGAATAAAACCCCTCTTCATTTTTAGCTTTCTTAAACCTTTTGGTCGTCTAAATATTCAGAGTAAAAACTAGCTGGTGTTTGGACTGGACCAAAATTTAACCTAATTTGAGAAAATGAAAAACATAAAAGGTGATAAAAGTTTACATCGATGTGCAATGCCACTTTTATATAAAAACAGGGATGTGAGCATGTACTATATCCTTATACATGTTTATCTGACTCTCTAGTTATTCAAATTTGCAGTAAATATGCAGTAAATATTTGCAATTTAACTTGTATAAAGTGTAAAGTATATAAGTATATATGTAAAGTATATAAGTATATATATAAAGTATATATAAGTATATATATAAAGTATATAAGTGTATACACAGATAAAGATTTTAAAAATTATAATAAATAGCTGGAGAAAACACGTTTATTTCATTCTAAAAATGTTCTCATCACGTCACACAGATCTATGCAGTTCTTCTTGGAATGACGATGAAATGAAATCAAACAATGAGGAAACTTTGGTACAAGCAGGAAAGAAACCAGGAGCTGATAGATTCTTTTTTTAAACGAGTTACTTGAATACAAATAAATAGCTGTGCAATGTGGCTAATAAGCACCTAATGATTTATTTCAAATATGTAGAACATTTTCTTCTTCAAAACTTTCCCAAACGAGAATTGTCGAACATTTTAACAGTGTTCAATTATTCAAATAATCAACTATTTGGTGACTAAATGATTCTGGATACTGTAATCCTACCTATATCTTGTAATTTGTGAATTGCTGAATCAGAACACACACAGTTTGTCGCATCACATAAAATACAGCGGCCAAGCTGAGCAGACGCCAATATTCCTGATTCCAGTGTCCAGAGGACGACGAACAGAAGAATCATGGCGGAACTGGCAGGATAATTTAATTTGTGCATTATTGGATAAAAGCGTCTCAATTCCAACAGGTCCAACACTAATATCTGTGGCATCAAGTGGCATCTGAAGGGCATAATGGTGTTACAGTGAGTGATGGAGACAGGGTATCTAAATTACATATGAAAAAGGTAAGGCAGTATCAATTAACACTAAGAAATAAAAAGGTAAATATGAACTAAATGAAAGAAATTAAACAAGTGAAGAAAAAAAAACACAGAGGAGAATCCGACATACAGAAGAAAAAACAACTACGATGGCACACCTGGAAGTTCGGTGGATGTCAGAGAAATTTTTATATTGTTTTTTTCTCTTTTAGTCCACAAACTATTGTTTCTTCCTCGTCGGCCATGATTGTTTATTCTGATCTATTGCCTGATCTCAAGAGATTTTGTGCAAGATCTGAATGTTTGTGGCTTTACACTAAATAGTAGAGAACCAACCTGTTATATCTATGATTAGTTTGTTGTCATGTGCGGGGTCTCTTATGCTTTGAAAATCGGCCAACAATTTTAAAATCTTGCTGTGTGAATTAGGCACTAGGGTCATCGTCCATTTGGATGACCCATTTGTGCTCAAGCTGCAATGTCTTCAGATGTCACTCGAATATTTCTGAATCAAGTTATTTCCTCATAATACCATCTAATATCCCATCTACTTTCATCCAAATGTAACAACTGTCATTCTGGGCAAGCACTTCAGATTTAATTTCATCAGACTGTGTGACTCCATGGGTGCATTTGCTGACTGTAATCTGGCTTTTTATGTTGCTTTTGGAGCAACGGCTTCTTCCTCCGCATGTGGCCTTCAGCCCATAGCGGCACAGGACTCATTTCAACGAGGATAATGACTCTCACCAGCTTCAGCCGGCCTTCTTACACAGTCTTTCACTTTTCATTAAAAAAAAATATATATATATATGCACATTTGCCACTAAAACAAGTTCATTTGGATGGAAAGATGGAAATTGACACGTTAGAACTAAAATGATTCTGCAAAGGATATCTTATTTTGTGGCCAAGATAATGAAATTGTCATCTGAAAGCTGTGTTGTTTATTAACTCAAGTTAGTTTCTGACATTAAATTTGTTTGACTGAAACAGTACATGACTTTTTCTTAATAAAATCAGTTTGTAAGGAGAATACTCAGAAACGAACTGTTGACACCACAACTCCCCCCCCCCAAAAAAAAAAATAAAATAAAATAAAATATATATAAATAACGATGCCTTTGCCACTGATGGTGAAATGAAATGTACACATTCAATGAGCTGATCCGTTTTAGTTGATTCAGCACCGGATCCCTCAGAGTGACAAAGACACGAAGCCACTTTTGTCCTGCCCAGTTGTCACCGTCACCTTTAGCAGTGCACTGTTGACTTTTACCCAGAATAGTTTCTCACCGTGTCATCACCGACGTCGTGATGACTGTATCTCTGGTCCTTGACATGCTGTACAGCCCCTACCTTTCCAGGTCATTGTGTGAGTTTTCTGTTTCTGCCTTGTTTTGTTGTACTTGTGAAAATCAATGTGTGACACAAAGATTAGGCTAGGTTTCGGGAGGTTCTTCACCTTGTGTATGGTACAACTAAAGTGATTTGCATAGGAAGTTTTAGTATTAGATTATATTTATGACAAAAGACAATGTAATTTTTTAGTATAGGTCTTAGTCTTAACTTTCTATGGCTGAGGGTGTCACTGGCCTAAAAACTCGACGTAATAATTTTTCCACACATGTAGCATTGTCAGAAAGGAAGTGACATGATGTTTGTCTATAAATGCACTGACAGCTTTTCTTGGTGAAAAGATGGATTTGTGCACAAACACGTATTGTGTTTTCTGATTTTAATTCCTTGCTGGTATTTCAGTTGAATATCATATTTGTCCTTATTACAAATCTATAGTAAATAGTTCAGTCTGGAATTGTTTTTCAGTCCCAGATTCAATCCGATTATAAATATTTCCTCATGAATATTTCAGTCTGTAACCACATTTTATTGGCTAAATGCTGTTGTCTTGAGACAAATTGGTACAAAAAATTAAATCAGCCTTGGTTGCAAGATTTTGATGTAAAATGTATCTGGCGCATTAAAATACCAGATCTAGCTTGGTTTGTGTATCTGGTAGTAGTATGTAATAAATAGAGGAGACTTTAAATGTTTCCAGGAATCGGCCATTTGATTTATTTGTCTGTTTCTCTGTGGTGCTTTTACTTTCAGACGTGCCGTTTGTTCCCAGAAGATGTTGGCTGGTGATTGAGGGGACAGAGGTTGACTTTGCTCATTTCCTCTCTCTGACACATTCACTTTTCACTGTCATTAAGGGTAACCTGTGCATTAGTCCCCCCAATTTATTTAGCTGGAATACATGAGAGTGTGATCATTTAAATAAAGGTAACATCAAACTAAACTCTACAGTTGAAAGAAGATAATTGCATTTTTAAGTATGCAATTTCTGTTTCATACTTTATCATCCAAAGTGCTCGTCATTTATTTAGATATACATGGTTTCTCTGCATGAATAATTAAATAATTGAGCTTATCACGTTCTTGTTTTTTTTTTTTTTTATCATTGTATATGTGACAACCAGCAAAGCTCACCTTGCATCCTTCAGCATAACAGTCTGAATTTAATTGCATCCTGAATGCTTGTAGTGCTTTGTAAAGGTCACCTGTTCTCAGCTAGTGACATGATGATAAATGGGACCTGAAATGATACAGGGCACACCTTTAAGACGAGCGTGTTTCCTGTGTGATGTTATGTAACAGTGTTGTTTTACAGCAGCGCAACATAAAACACTTTAGAGGCAGAAGCTCCCACTGAAGATCTGCATCGCTCATAGTTCGCTTTCACCTCTTGTGGTCAAAGTTTGTGGACAGAGCTGAAAGTGAGTGTGTGAGCAAGGCACCCCATAAAAATAACCAAAAATCCAGACAACTATTGTGATGAAATTATCGAAAAGCGTCTGATCCATGGCAGACAACAGTAAAAGTTCAATCCGACTGAATGTCATGTTTACTACAGAGCATGTAATTATCTGGTTGCAAATGTTTTTTTTTTTTGTTCCCCCCCCCCCCCCCCCTTCTTTTAAATATTTTTTTTTTTTTTTTTTTTTT
>NW_015113112.1:0-24992 GCF_001443285.1 Poecilia latipinna | reverse complement strand
TAATTTTTTGTTTTAAATTTTTTTTTTTTTTTTTCCCCCCCCCCCCCAAATTTATGTAAATCATTTTTTTTTTCTTAAGGGTTGGCAAACAAGTCCCTGTGAGCTCACAGTAAAATGTGAAAACAGCAAACTAACATTGCTGATGAAAACCGACCTTCGAGCACCTACGAGACCTGACCGGGAAGAGGTTTGAACAAAAATAAACGAAGGGCACGTATTTAAATTCCGGTGAGGAAGAGCAGCCAAGTTAGACAAACAGAGTTGATAGTCATTTCCCTGGTGACAGCAGTCCTGCTGAGGCCAGTGTGTCCAGGCTGACTCAGTTCACAGCAGGTCTTTTGGAGGAGAGGGTGCGATGACACGTCACCATCCAATCGCGCCAAAACTCACCTCCTGTCAACACGACAGGCCCCGCACAATCCTTCCTCCTCTACTGCAAATCAATGTATGTCTAGTTACAGAAGACGGCTTAGTTCTTCTAAAATAACTTCTTCTGTCAAAGTTCTGAAGAGTTCATCCACGATGTTAAAAACCTGCACGCTATCACTTATGTTTTTACACATTCTGCCTGGCAAGTACCAGACAGACAAACGCATCCATTTGAGATCCAACATCAAGTTCTCCTCAAACAAGCAGGATGCTGGAAGAGAGCGATCTGAGTCAGAACAGGACTGCTGCTGCTGCTGCTTCTGACTAAGTGGTATGAGTTACGCAACCGGCAGAAGGTCCGAATCCACTAAACACTGCTGCGCCGTACACTTACGAGGGTCTGATTATTTCCAATAAGCAGGGCTTCAAGCGCGCATGGACAAACTGATTCCGATAATGATTTAAAAGCCCTCACAATCCTTCATCTAGCTTCTCCTCTAAATGAAATTGGAGCTGAGAAATCAATTTAGCTTTCTGTCTTCCACCAGAAAAATTTTTATCACTTATCAAGTTCGACCACTTCCCATTCTTCCAGAGATAGCCCAACCATACATCCATTCAGACATTCACCTCCTATTTCTGTGTGCTAGTCATAGAAAGTATTTGTATTTAAATGACATTTGGGAATCGTTCATTTTTCCTTTTTCCATCTGTTTATTTGCGCCAAAGGTGGAAACCACAACCGAGGTGATCTAATCATATTGTAGATAATAAAACATTTTATGATAGTCACATTAATTGGCACACAATATACATGGGTGGTTTAGGAACCAATTAAAGAAGGTGTTATTAAGCTGCATTAATTTAAAATCTCTGCGAATCTAGTGATGGTGCTGTAAATTTGTGATAGCAAAGGGAGAGAGAGACCTCTCAAGCACCAGTCCAATTAAAATCAAAGACTTGAGTAGCACTTGAAACTAATTTTCAGACATTTTTAATTAAAATCCTTCACCTGGAGGGGTCTAAAATAGGTGAAACTTATGTTCTTTACGCCATTTCTCCTTTAATCGATAGTTTTCATAGAAGTTGTAAAAACAAAAAAACCAATCCAGCTGAGTTCATGGCACATTACAACTCAATTTTAGATAGGATGAGGATTACTATACTCAGACCAGGTTTATGCCAGGATGAGGAGAAGCTAAAAATAAGCAAACTGTCAGATGTTGCGCCTCATTAACAACTTGGGCGACTTAAATTTATCTGGAAAGAAATGCAGGAAACTGGAAGCAATTCTTAAAGAAGAAAAACTACACATGGCAAGCATTTTCTGTCAATCCAGTGTCTAGCAAAGATACATTTACATGCAACTGCAAATTTTCCAAGAGGTAAGGAGAGGGTACGCATTAATCAGAGGAGCAGCAGAGATCCACCGCTCTTGTGGCAAGAAGAAAGCCTTAAGAAATCTGATTTGTAGTTTGGCAGAAGTCATGCTGAGGAGACAACATGTGCAAGAACCTGGTCTAATTAGACCAAAATTGAACTCCTGGATGAAAAATAAAATTAAAAAAGGCATGCTGTGAGGATGCCTTATTTCAGCGAGTTGATGAAAAGAGGAATGCCGCTTTCCTCGAGAAGCTGTAAAAGACTTGAGTGGGAAGGTTCACCTTCCAACAACAAGCCAAGGCTACAAACAAAAGATTTAGATAAAAATATATTGGTTAAATCAGGGACTTAAATCCAGCTTAGATTGTTTGGCAACACTTAAACATTGTCGTTTATGCATGCTCTCAAACCAATTTCTTTCTTGGTCCATCTCTTAAGATCTCAGGTGCAATCATTCATGTGTCTAGTAGTAACATGACAAGATGTCTTTAAAAGGCACTTTGATATTTAACTCTGCAGATGTTTGCCCTACAGTTTGCCGATTTAATGCCCAGTCCTCCTTAAATTTTACTTTTGGCGTCTTTCATTTTATGTCACATATTTTTTAGCGAAGCTGGAAAACAGAAAACATATTATAGGCCTTCTGCTTTCGCTGATCCAATTACCTTGCTCTTTTTAACTATCATAATAAAAAGAACTTGAGTAATTGTTTCCTCTATGTTTCACTTCAGTTACCCACAAATTTGCACTCATCTGGACAGGAGAAATATAGTTTGGATTCAATATATCCTTTTAATATTGATGAAAATTATGAATAAAATACTTCAACATTTCAATAAAAGGCTGAATTAAAGTACTGGCAGAACATTTGAGCAGCAGTCAAACCAACCTGTGCTTCTGCAGATGTATTTTAGCAGTTATTCTTATCCCATGCTGCCAGCTGCCTATTACATCGCTATCCTCTGGTCTAATCAACTGCTGCCCTCATTTCCAGCCACCTGCAGGGCCACTTGCACCGGTTGGTGATTGAGGAGGGACCGAAGCGGGCAAGAGTGCCACAAACCATTAGCCTAGAGACAGAGCTTAGGGAACGGTGCTGATTTTAACTCTGTGTGATGTCAGAACAAAGTGTGCCTCTACTGAGGCTCAAATTTTAAATTTATTGAAATATTCAGCAGCAGTTCGTATCAGATTTGCATCGCAAAGTACACAAAAAGGTGAGGAACTAAAGCAGTTATTAGAAATCTTAATTAGATAAAGCAAAGGTCTGCAAACTGCTGCAAATATTAATGTTAGTAATTTGTGTTGCCGGGAAATCATTAGTCTTGCTACTAGATCTTTCCCCACAGCAACAGCATGTAGAGACAAGAGTTATTAGTATTGATCAAACAACCCAAAGACATATTATGGCTATTTGTGCTGTGGTGCATTAAGAATACGTTCTCTTTAGCAAAGTAAAACTATTATCTAAGCAGCAGTCAATTTTTAAAATAAACATTTAATTACGAGAAAATGAATGGTACCTTGTTCCCAAACAGACTATAGGTAAAGTTTTGATTTATCCTTTTTTCACTGACATGAAAACAACAGAATTGAATTCGAAGTAAAAAGAGGTGGGAAACTTTTTAAAAAAAGAATCTAATAAAGTTATTAGCCTGGTAAAAAAAAATAGCCTTTTGTTCTTCACTTTCATCATAAACTGTATATCTAATTATTTAACTCTGCTCATCAGATTTAGTCTGATGAAGATTTCTATTTAGTGTGTGTTTTACAGCGACCTGTATAATCACAGAAATAAACAATGCATGTGTGTGATATATTCCTTTGTTTACCTGTACAGACTGTGAAACCACAGGGACAACAGGGACAATAAAGATACATCTAATGAGACATAAAGGAAGTGCAACCCCTCTGACAGACTGGAGCAAAACTTCATATAAAGGAGAAACAAAAAGTCATAGCTCTAAAACTATAAGACTACATGTCCAGGTATAAACAGAGAGCAAAGGTGGTGGGTGTCAGGCGAGACCTTGCTGTTCAGAGGTTACACAGACCTTCAGTAACCCACTGAAGGGATTTGTGTTGCCAGAGTTACACTTCAATGGACATTAAAATCAATTCAGCATGTAGTGTCTGGCACAGGTATTTATATCCCTGAACTTTATCACATTTTGTCTCACTACAAACTTTAAATTTCAATGTTTTTTTTGGCGGGGGGGGGGTATTATGGGATAAGCACATACAAAATATTATTCTCAATTTCCATTGAAAGGATTTAGGGTTGCACAAGAAAAACCCTCTAAAGATATTGCATGTAAAGTGACAACAATGAGCAAAAAGATCTGTGACACTTTGCTGGACTGATGGGATGTTTTATCAGGAAAACTGTGAGGATGATGTAACCTAAGAGCTGGTCTTAATTTTCTCCTGGATGAAAATTTGATACAATCAAAAAGGAATCAGCTTAATAAAATATCTGTATTACTGTTATGAAGAAAAAAGCATACTCAAATTTCTAAAACTTGAGACAAAGCATAACTTAAATTCAAATTGATTAAATCTTACAATGTTTGCTGACCAGTTATGTTCACAAAAGATTTGACTAATAAAGTCCTAAGAGCCAAAATTTAGTTCTGAATATTCAAAGAAAAGCAGACACATGCAAAATAAACACGTAATTCTAATAAGATGGCTCCCAGATAACCTTGTCAGATAATAAAATATTAAAATGTGTTATGCAAGACTGTCTGATATTCAAGGGTACATTTGCCAGGAGTTGTTGCAGGGATCAAATGGCACCGATTCGTTTATGTTCTGTATCTTTTCAAGAAGTGGAAAGAGTGCAAACATTTGGGAGGTGGCCGCGAATAAAAGGACAAAAAATAGACTGGACAGGAAGAACGAGAAAGCTGAGAGGCGTAACAGCAAACTAAAAGGAAAATGAAAGGGTGGAGGATGGGAATGTAGGAAAAAGAATCATCTTCTGCCTCCAACATCCTGAAAGAGAAAGCTGATCGTCTGGTAGGATGGGGTTATGCATTTATCGGGAGGAATAAAGTAGAGGGAGAGGCAAGACTGTATTAGATAAAAGCTCAGACGATGGAAATGTCCCGTTATTTAATTACAACTACAGGTATTTCCAAAGCCAGCTCTCTTTTATCAGATGCAACCTTTTAAATACAATACTATGTGTGCATAAAAAAAACAAAAATAAAAAATAAAAAAAAAAACATCATCAGATCCAGACTTTAACATAATCCCGCAAAAGAAAACATTTAAAATACTTCAGGTTTTTTCTCCTAAGCAGCCGAGTACCTGCAAAATAGACATTGGGTAAATTTATTAGGCACACTTGTTCAATTGCAAGTTGTGGCCAGCGACTGAGCTTGAAATTGAAATGGCAAATTCAAGTCACATTGCAGCAACCCAATTCACTTAGAGGTCTAGACATGGTGAAGATAACTTTCTGAAGTTCGAACCGAGTATCAGACAGACTGAAGACACTTTCACCGCAGCACAGACATTTCTGACAGGCTAGTCTGAATATCTCAGAAACTGCTGATCTACTGGGTTCACAGAAAACCCATCTCTCAAGTTTATAGAGAATGGCCTAAAAACAGAAAAGATATCCACTGATTGCCAGACTTATGTGATATGATAGGAAGGGAACCGTACCTCAAATAACCACTCATTACAACCAGGATATGCAGAATACCATCTCTAAATGCAGAACATCTGAGCCCTGAAATCAGATAGGCTGTGGCAACACATCATCTGATTCAGACTAATTGAGTGCCTCTCATTTCAGTGACAAACCAGAAGTTGGACATTAACAGAGAAAGAAAAGGTAAAACATTGCCTGTTCCGATGAGACAATTTCAATCATGTCATTCAGGTGTTGGGGTCAGAATTTGGAGTACACAACATGAAAACATGGAGTACTTCAGGGTCCTTTGGCGGCTCTAAGCGATCAGCGCTTTAAACAATAAAGCCTCCATGAGTGTTGTTGCCTCCCTTTGTCCCCACCATGTACATCTGATGGCTACATTCAGCAGGATAAGGCTCCATATCACAAGACTCTAACTATACCAAACTGGTTTCTTGGATATGATGAGTTCTCTATTCCAACGGCCTCCATAGTCACCACATCTTACTCAAATAGAGCAAACTGGGATGTTGTGGAAGAAGAAGCAACAAATCTGGACCAATTGTGTTTTACAATTTGTTAACACTACGTCATTAAAACTTTATGAGGTTTTGAGGCAAAAATGGTGTCCAGATACACACAAGGTCTACTCAACAAAAGAGAAATTAAGGGTCAATTCTCATCATGAGGACAATGGAAGATTGTGAGGACTTGTGTTTGCACATGGTTTAATAACTGAATCCTGCAATGATTGACTGGAGCGCTCACGTTTTGTTTGTAGCATTTTCGGTTGATCCAGTATTTGGCAACGCTGACCTAAACCAGCATTTCTGCACCAACAAAATGATTCCAATGAGATGCAGGCCATTCAGTGAACTGCAGTGCCCTTTTAACATTTTTATAAATTACAGATCATTTCATTCCAGCTAGTTGTGGGCTGACAAGATGGCTTGAGATTAAAAAGGATTATAACCTACTGACAATCTGCAAAAACAGAAACTCTGGCATATACACTCTGTTGTTTTTCTCTGAATTTGTGGAGATGAATCAATGTTATTATCCAGCTAGGTTTAATGTAGCAAGAGTGGGCTTTACCAGAGTATTGTTGACAGCTTTTTAAATAAAAATGCAGTTTTTGACTTTCGTTGAAGAAGATAAGTTGAATAGTAATATTCAACTAATGATCCCGCAGCTCTTAATTTCTGAAGAAATTAAGAAATTGTGATAAATTGTGAGTGGTAGTCTTCTGTTAAAAAATAAATCTAGATTTATTTTTGACAAATATTTTCCAAATATGACAGCCTCCGCTGTTTCACTTTCTACGTTTCTCACATTTTGAAAGTGGACATACAGTAAACAAACTGAATTCAGGACAAAATGGATGCCTTTACCTGAATAAATATGATGACTGCTGTCTTTACCCAAAATGACAGAGCATTCTTTTTCCTGGTAAAATTTCCTCTATGACCAGGAGGAGACATTTGGTGTCTCTCCAGCAGCTCCGGTCATCTCCCGAGACCCGACCTTTACCTCTGATTCACTTTAACAAAGATTGATCTGACCCCTGACACAATCTGGTGATGTATGGTCCAACATAATGTCAGACACAGAGAACTTCCCTTCAGATAATATTTTCACACTTATCTAACTTTTAGATAAAGGCAAGGGGCCTCTGGATCTAATCATTTGATCCTGTAACCTTTTTCCTGTTTTATTGAGAAATCGAGAGGGGTATTTGAAGTTTTTCCCAGAAACCTGAGTTTTCTGCGGAAGATAAGGAAAGTTTTCTCCTGCCCTTTCTGCAACGACAAGGTCAGGCTCACCGCTGTGGGAGAAGAGGGAAAAAACAAGACCTGGTGTCAAACTTCAGCCTAATTAAGGAGTTGACCAAGTCAGTAAATGCTCCAGATCAATCCTAACATGGAGAGCAGGTTCCTAATGGTGGGACTGCTTAATATAGAGACAAGCCTCCAGTGTTGACAGCTAGAAGAACGATCCGTCTTCATTAAACCGCCAGTACTCGTGAAGTGGCAGTAATGAATGGCTATTTCTCTGCTCCTTTTCTCTCTCTTCTCTTTCCCCCCCATGTATTCTGCTCTTGTCTTTTAATTAACTTCACACCTTCCTCTGAAATTGTGACAACTCTTTTATATTTGGTGTGGATTAATTCAGCCTGACCAGATCTGTGGTTAAATCCTTCTTTTACAAAAATAATAATAATTTTAAAAAATGCTTGTAGGGACATTTTTATACTTTTCGACCATTACAGTTCAAAAGCTAAATTTTCCTTCTACTATTTTCTTCATCCGACCAATTTCCTGTGTGTACTACAGACTTTGACACCTACATGGCAGGCATTACAGATACAGCAGGTAAGACCACTTACAAGGCAATAGTTTGCTGCTGAATGTTCTTTCTTCAAGGTTATTTTCTAGGTATATTACTAATAAACAGTTCAATAAACCAAACATTAAGGCTTGCTTAAACCTTTTCTCTCTTTTTTTCCCATTTTTAAAATGTTTACTCAAGAGCACAGATGGGCGAATTTAAAATGTTTACGAGATATGTTGTGTAAATCTGCCATTTATACAAAATGAAACACAAGCAAGATATATATATATATATATATATATATATATATATATATATATATATATATATATATATATATATATATATATATATATATATATATATATAGAGTGAATCATGCCCTAGTAACATATCCATACTTCAGATCTGCTTTCAGCTGAAAATAGGTGTGGAACATGCATTTGTACCAAGATGATGGATCTGTATTGTTGAAGAAAAATATAAGTTGTGATTAATGAAATGTGTTAAAAATCTATAATCATGAATATTTTTATTTCAAATTCCATTCAAAATGAATGATTAAAAATATAACATACATTAGTATAAAATAAATGTGATTATACATATACAATATAAATAAGTACACATTAAATACTAAATATATTAACATTAAATAATTCTGTTTAAACTTGCTGAAGTTCTTTAATTAAAGACAGATTTATTTGAACTACAAATGTCAAAAAGACAATCTAAATTAATAAGAATGAAAACTTATTTTACATTTCTGATCTAAATCTTCAGGAAAAAAAAAAGTCTGGGATGAAGTTAACATCAGCGAAGGTCTAAAACCAAGATGCAGATCTTCCTTGCTCTACATTTTTGTTTTTTTATCTTTACCCGTGCTGACAATGGTATAACACTACTTGGCAAACTGAAACTGAAAGCTGCTAAGCAAACATTATTGTTTTTCAAGTTTTAGCATTTATGGAGCTTGTACAGAAGCTATATGGGGGATGGAGGAGTCAAAGAGAGGAGATCAATATGACATGAACATTTTTCCCCTCTCTGAGGAAAGCTGCAATGACCCCTCTTATTGTGAAAGGACTGCCTTAATGTCAATGAAGCCTGGGGACAAGGAGGAATAAAGACATCCTGCAGAGACGACAGAGTTATTTGACCGGATTTAGTCAGAACAAGCAACAATACAGTTTAAGCCACTCAACTCTTAACTCTTCAAGGTTTCTTTACCCTTGTAATCAGTAAAACTGTAGCAAAATGTGAGAAGAAATCACAACTTCCTGTTATTCCAGATCCCTCCCACTACATGACTTTAACCCAAAGTTACCTACCAATCTGTACACCAGCAGTGTCTGACTGAATGTGACTCTTTGAGCAAAAGCCTTTTTAATGACCAGTTGTTACTGGGGAAAAAAGTTATTCAGGTTCTGTCCATTTAATGTGGCGAATTTTAGCTTTAAACATTGCAAAAAAAAAGTCAAGAATAATGAGTTGGATTGTTTAAATGTACAATTAAAGAAGCAGCAGCACTAGTAGCTAATTATAAAATCATTTCTTTGAGATGTCAAGTGATCAAAAATAAGTAATGAGAATTTGTTCAAACTGTAAAAAGTAATCAAATAAGATTTCACTTTCTGCTTAGTAATTGCATTAAAAGCTAGCAGGCTTTGAAGATGAAGTGGAGACAAAGATGGGAAATCAGAATAATTTTAGTTCTGAACCCCGGGTGTGATGTAGTTTTTTCTTTCATGTGGCTCACTGCGTTATGTTTTATCAAATTTTTTTAGTTGGTGGCGACAACCAATTACAAGTGATATTCTCAAAAAAAATATTGTCTTTAAACAAACATGTGCAGCTTGCAAAGCTTTTGATGTTTTCAATTTGGAAATAAGAGGAACATCCAATAAGAGGAACTTGGACAATCAGATTTCCTTCTGCAGACGTTACCCAGTAAAGCATTTATTCTATTATTTAGGACTTAAATATGTTGTACCACACAATGTTTTGAAAGGTTGTTGTTTGTGGTCGATGTGGCCGTTTTTTCCAGCTATCATCTTAATGCAATATTGTTGCTGTAACTGCATGCGACTGTTCACGTTGTAGAGTGGTCGCCTTGCAATCAGAGAGTTAATTAGAGGGAGCTAAAATTAAAAAACAAATTTAATTAGTTGCACAACATAACTTTGAAGTTCATTTCAGATTTTTCCCCCGATAATATATATGACATCTCTAAACAATGAGCTCCTGAGAGTTTGAGTCTATCTGTTCAATCAGCAAACGTTTAAGATTTCGTATAAGATGCTAACATAAAAAAGAAAATCTATTTCTCTGAAGCAAGTTTTGAAGACAGAAGACAGATGATATCTAGGTGACCCTGACCAGAAGTATTTTACTCGAACCATTTTACTTGAAATGTTCCATATGTTTGTCCTCAGAGTTTACAGATGAGGAGAAACTAAGATAAATTTACATTCAGCACAGGAAATTGAAGGAAAAAAAAACAAAAAAAAACACTTCCTTTATTTCAATGTGATGCTCAGGAAATGGGAAATTACAAAACTCTTTCTGAGTTGGTAACATTATTATACAAGAACATGCAATAAACTTCTCAGATGAGCATATGAGTTTGATTAGAGATTAATCAGGTCTCCATTTACTTTTACTCAACTTTTTTTTCTTTTTAAATAAGCTGTCTTTGTTATCTTTGTTTATTGGGTATCAGTAAAAAAAATACAATAAGGCAAACAAAACATAAAAATTAGCCAATTAAAAAGCCACTGCAGGTAAGACTGTCGATAGAATTGCTGCTCCTCTCATCACTGAAATGGACAGAAATCCAGAAAAAGGAAACGGGGATAAAAAAAAATAGGTGATAAGGAGGCCCTGGATATCTATATAAATACTAAATATAAGAGGAAGATTAGGTGCAGGTCACACTACTCTGAAGCAATCACTTACTAACAAAAAGAACGAAGTCAAAGAGAAAAAGTAGATGTAATTATCCAATTAATTATATTTATCCAATATCCAATTATCCAAGCATTGTCTTATCATTCAGCACAAATAGGAAAAAAAGAAATTAAAAGGCCGAAGAAAAAAATACATCTGAAGAATTTAATCACTTACCCAAGTCGCTTTAGAGCAAAAAAGCTTAAACTGATGGTTTTACTTGCAATTAAAAGAACAAGGGGCCCTCAGCACTTTTGGTGTATTGGCAGCAAATTTGTTGCACCGTGATAAACCCACTGCATCTATGTCAGGCTTCATGATAAACAGCTCATTACGCAAAATGAATTGGTAATGCTGCTCAGGGCTGAAGGAACTTCTCGGTTCTTGCGCGGATCCTAATGAGAAACAGGAAGATTAACAAATCAAGTGATAACAGGGCCACTTACTGTACAAGATCTGTCAAAATCGATGCTGTGATCTGAGCAGACGTTAATCAGAACTTTCCTACTGCCCGCCTCACGTCACACGACTCAGCAGCTCCAAAAGTGAAAGAGTCAGGGCCCCATTTTGGGTCATGACATTCAAATTAAGGTTCCTGAGATGATTTCATGTTAAGCAAATTAAATATTTGCATTTTTTTTTGGCTGATTCCGTCTAAAAATAATGGCATGTCATTATGTCATGTTCTTGTTTCATTGGCTTTTTACCTATTTTTGTATAGTTTAAGACAAAACTACAAGTTCTGGCTAGAAATATTTTAGCAAGACCAGGGTATCTACATTAAAAGGTAAAAATACAAAGCAACAATTATTACTACTGCAGTTAAAATAAAACATTGATTATTACACTTATAACAATATCTATAAAATGTTATTAATGTCATTTCAATTGTATTACACTGATCAAAACAAAGGTTCTAGTGAAACACCGGTGTCCGACTAAACATGCTGATGTAGTAAATTAAACCTTTTTGTTCTGTTCTTTATAGAGTAACTCAAGTATACTGAGCTCATTTAAGCTAGAAAATTAGCCGGCCTGAAGATAGCTGCTTTACAAATGATGCTTGTATCTCCCCACCTATAGAAACCATGCATCTAGCACTGGAAAATCTCCAAAAATTTGCCATTTATGTAATAAGTTTAGTTTTATTCCAACCAGAATTGTAATATAGCTCTATAAAGCTGTAAACTCTGGTCAATGCTGTCTCATGTACCAGTGAGTGCCCAATAAGCAAACTTAAGTCAAAACTTTAATGCTTGCAAGGAAACATTAGATCAATTACTGCAACTTACCCCAGAGACCAAACTGAATGATTTATTTAAAAGTACTAAAAAAAGGAAAGTTCCTTCTTTTATTTGATAAGAGATCCTGAAATGCCCCCCTCCACCCTCTTCTCCACCAGACATCCTTCATTTGATGTGAACAGACCTTCCTGTATTTGTGAAAGTTGTGTAATGCTGAAACTTTTAGAACAAAGAAAAACAGCAAAACTTTAAATTTATTTCTGTTATGGCTGGGTTGGGAGGCAGGCTCTCAATTATGAAGAACAAAAAAATAAGAAAACGTGACATGAATCATCAGAGCAGAGAAGAAAAGGCCTGATGACAGGCAGCAAAGTGACTCAGATGACTTCCACAGACACAGAAATGCCTTCAGAGACGAGTGGTTTTTAAGCCGTATCTGAAATCCTCTAAGAGTCCACTGCTGATGGCACCCGCCTCCAATTTGCCCCATCGTCCTTAAAAACACCAGTGCCCACACTCTGTCCTTACATTGGACTGACAATTCGGTGAGAACAACGATATTTTATCCTCCTCAACAGAATAAAGAAGTAGCCTAATGAATGGTGGGTGTTGTATATATAAAGTCTCTGTTCATTCACTGAGTCACATCCTGGCCTCCTGTGTTGTACCCTCCTGCTCTGCATCCTTTCCAGCAGCTTCAAGCCAATCTGAATGCGTATGTATGAAACCAAATGCAGAGTTGGGACGTAAAAATAGTCTCGACACACCCAATACTATTTTCAGAGTACAGCAAGCAAAAGATTCCAAGGAAGACTTTAAAGACACTTTGTTTGCAACTGTGTGATGGAGGGGAAACGACACCGTCGATTATTCTGCATGATTGACACTGAAATTCAAAACATTGTTCTTAAAACAGTGTATTACAATAATCTAATTGCATCTATTAAATTATAAATGAAGATTGTAAACAACAAAATGTTGCAATAGGGTTAACTACATTTGACAAGCTCTATAAATTTCTGGTAGTAAGGCCACACGGACAGTGACAAATCTGGAAGTGAACAAATCCAACAACTTTGGATCTGGAAGTCATCCAGCCTTCTGGAAGTTCCCCTGTACTGACTGAGTTACATAATCAACATTTATTTTAGGATTACTACACTTGAAAACAATCCAGTTTTTCCTATTTACAACATTCACATCAGCGTCCATCTGTTCAGATACAGATTATTATGTATAGATTTCAGTTTCCACTATAAACCTCTAGCAGAAAACTGATGGGTTGAGTAAAGCTGCATTTGGAAAATACAATAATGCTGGTCAATGCTGTGCAACAAAGCAGTTTTAATATCTCTTTTTCTGTTGGGTTTCTTGCATATAATACCCTTAGACAGTAATCTGTCCAGATCCTAAAAAGACAGATCTTTTTCAATAAAACCCCACCATTGAACTAAGAAGTAAAGTAAAACAGCTAGAACGATTAATATTTTCATATTTCCACTTTGTAAGCTGTACCTCTACCATAAACAATCGGATGCCAACATAAAGATTCATCAATTAAAGGGTTCCATGCAGTGAATCCCACCTTCTAACCTATACCATGCTGAAAAGACAAAAAATAAATAAATCGATATTCACTTTCTAAACTGAAAATGGGCGGCAAAGCCCCTTAAGATGTACTGTCATCATTGCATCATCTTAAACCACAGTGAAATTTTACACCAGATCTCAATTTGGGTTTTCTTTGGTGATTGAAAAAGCTCAAAAGTCGGGGGAGGCCGAGCCTTTGAAGCCCAGCCCGACGATGCATAATGCAGAGGCCGTTAGCTGAGAGGACAGCAGGGGTTTGCAGGCTGCAGCCAGGCAGGAGAACTGAATACAGCCACCACACAAATACAGAAAAAAAAAACAAAAAAAACACTCCGATTAAACCCGTTTGGCAGCTGCAATATGTTCAGCAATTTGTGCACACTGCGTTGGCTTTGAAAAGGCGATCTGGCAAGACAAGCGTGTCGCTTTTTATCTTAAGAGATAACAACCAACAATTGTGGAGGAAAGAGTTGAAAAAGGATTCCCAAACAAATAACAGACGGCTGAGAAGGAGACGAGAAGGGTGACAGGCACAGATAATATGAAAGTGAACAAGTAATGTTTAAAAGAGAATGAGAAAGCAGCTGAGGCAGGTTGAGGTAGAATGCACAA
Source organism: Poecilia latipinna (assembly GCF_001443285.1). Classification (NCBI taxonomy): domain Eukaryota; kingdom Metazoa; phylum Chordata; class Actinopteri; order Cyprinodontiformes; family Poeciliidae; genus Poecilia; species Poecilia latipinna. The sequence continues at coordinate 10,868 of NW_015113112.1, read as the reverse complement.
CAATAAAATGAAAGCGAAGATATTGCAAAGGCTGTCTGGGCAGCACCGTCTTTATTTTAATAAAGCAAAATAAAAGACAAAAGTAATTAAAGAAAAACAGAAAGGAAGAATAAATGAAGCTCAGATGCAGATGATGTGAATCAGTTTGAACATATGAATAGTAATTTAGTTCTGGGTCTGATCCAAGATATTGGCCTGTCTTCATGTCTCATCACAAACGATGGAAGGACAGAGCAAGAGATGGACAGACGGACAGGGGCCACATCTGCAACAACACAAACTCAATTCAAGTCTGTTGTAATAAAGAAAGGGCTGAGATAAGAAGCTAAGCTCTTGATTTACCAGTTTGTCCTGAGATATGGATCAAAACCAAAAGAACAAGATCCCGTAAACAAGCTGAAGTAATCTCCCTCCGTGGGATCGGTCGGCCTCACACTGATGACACTGCAGCTCTGTTCTCCGGTGGGAACTCTGAGCCGATCCAACCCTCTGCCCCTTGAAATGTCTTGATCAGTACGTATTTGAAGGTTTTCTGGAAACACCCCACTGGGACAACATTCTGGGGCAGATCCACAACTTGCTAGACGGGCTGTAAATCCCCTCCCTTGGCCTGGAATCACCTGGGATCCCACAGAGTGAATACAGAGTTGTAAGTCTGTATTCCTGGACCGAATGAAGAGACAGATGGACCGATACCATCCATATTAAATCTGCCTAAATCTAAGCAATGCATCCAAAGCAACCAGCTGAATATTTGGTTACCAGGGTAACCCGAGCAATCTGAAAACGCAGTGAGGAATCTCCATATGGAAAGGGGTCTCTACTACGGCCAGTCGTGAAAGCTCCAGCACCACCACATCTGTCAGTGACAGACCAATCACAATCTTGGCACATGTGGCGCCATTCAGCTCCGCTGGCATTTTACTACCTGGCTAACTGTTCACTAACACGGCTGTTGAGGTTAGAGATGGAAAGTGCTGCGATGCCAATAATGGGTTTTTTTTCTCCTCTCACAGTTATTGAGAAGAGCATAAATTATGTTCAATCTGCCTTTTTTTGTAAGAAAATTTATTTTTTGAAATCATACTACTCCTACATATCTTCATTATCTTTTGAGAGACGCAGTAAGTATTTTCATTAAAGTATCTCTTGTGAAATCAAGAATTGCAACAACAGCAAAACAAACAAAAAAAAACTGAATAAAACAATTCATAGAAACGGAAGATGGAAAAACAAAAATATTTGTTGTGATGGACACGAGAGCCTTCATTGAAAATAAAATATTTTTATGTTGTAGAGGAAAAAATGATGATAAACAGAGGTCAGCGAACAACAAAGAGGGACGAAAGAGCGGGAGGAAGTGTTGGTGGAAAAAGTGAGTGGGCAGCTGGGATGGAGATTGCTTTTCTTTCTGTTTTCTGGCCATAAGGGTTAATGTTCGAGCCCTGCAGGAAACATAGACATAAGATTCGTGACAGCAGAGCTGGCAAAACTAAACTCTGAACGGTTCAGCTGCTGCAAACAACACTGCTACCAAAAACCGCCATGGGCTGTACACAGAAATGTGCAAAAATAATGGATGCTAATTTGCTCTCAGGTATAATGTTTACCAACTCAACTCATGTACTATTACTTACAACAAAAATACCCCCCCTCCCCGCTGTGACAAGCGGGTAAAAACCGCAGCATAATTGATTGCTTTGTCAACACTTTATGTAAGGTGTGTTGGCGAAATCGGCTCTTTGTCGTGATGCTGCAGAGCTCTGAATCCTCGGGCTGGAAACGGGAACAGCTTTCTCACCCTCCCACTCCTCCTCCTCCTCCCGGGCTCCTACCACCATTTACTGCTGACCTCTGGGATCAACCAAACCCGAGCTCACATTTCTTTAGCGGCTCCATCTCTGGAGTCGTTCTTCCTCCACCTCCTCTTACCTTATGCATTTTCTTCTAAGCCACGTGGTTCTATTTCTAGCAGCTCCACAGCTTTGCAGCAACACACCCAACAAGACGATGTGTGTTTTGATACTGAAGCTTTATGAATCAAATCAAATCAAATCAAGCCTTGTCAAATTGAACTAATGACAGATTTTGAGGCAGTATTATTAGTGGAAAAAATATTAGTAAGACAATGTATTTTCATCCTACTTAATGCAACACAATATTCAATGCATTAGGTCCATAACACTTCTTATTTTGTAAGTATTATGTAGTAAGCCACAATCACAACAACTGCATGGTGTTTATGAATAAAGCTGACTTGAGAAATATAGCAGGAAGCATTAAAAGTTGGCACTTTTAGACATAATACTCACATAGTATGATTAACAATTTAACAAATTTCTAAAATATTTGACTTTTTATTGAATTAGATGCACCGTAGTGCTGTGTTGTGAACCACATAAAGCACAATTTTATAAAGTATCCTTAGAACCACTGCCTAAGCATAGCAGTAAAGCCGTAGGTAAGTAACAAACTCACACCTTTATAAATTGAATTCCAAAAAGTGAAATAATTAGAAAATGAAATAATTGAATGGGGGAAACAAAAAAATATCACCTGGTATCAACTTAAATATGTAAACACATTTCTGTGTTGTTGTTTTGTTGGAAAAACATGCAAGGGAAGCATAAAAGATAAGAGAAATGTCCTTTGTCTGGAATAAAAAAAAAGTAGCCTGCCAATGATCTCAAAACTATATAAAACATATAAATCGGGTTCACATTTCTAAAAGATGGCGGACAGAATTAAACCTCCAAGGGAGGAGCAATTCATCAAGAAAAAAGACAACTCAGGCAAAAGTAGTGGAGACATGTAGATGATATGAGACAAAAAATGCATCTGATAGTTATTGTGCTTCATTTCACCATCAATGAAACATGGTTTCATCCAGCCGGATATGGATGGCGAGCAACAGAATCCATTAATGTATGGTGTGTGTGGTATATATATATATATATATATGGCAGTATAATAAGGAGGCTTTCTCCACTCACCCTGGGCTGCCAGTTTTCGTACTGCTTCTGCAAGTTTGCCCCAATGGTCTCCAGGGCTTTTTGTGGACTCATTGACAGAGGATCTGACGAGAAAAACAAACACGGTGAAACCACACAGCCACCTCTGACTCGCACCCACACAGGCCAGCTGCACAAAACCGTCACACCTTGACAAAAAAAAAAAAAAAAGACTAGAAAAATCGAGGTTGACAAGTCAGACATAATTACAGCTTCCACATTCAGGCTGTGAGTGCGAGGGAAATACAGTTTTGGCATTAAAAATGTAGAACAAAATTGAGGGAATTTATTAAATATCAGGATATCGCAACATATGGCACTGAGAAAAAGAATAAATGTTAAACATCCGTTCAACTGTTTTCAGTAAGTGGAAAATCATCCGTTAGTAAGCCTGTGTGAATCACAAATATGCTTAAGAGATATGACAGATTAATTTGTTTTTGCTGTTGTGTCACACTCCTATTTTCAGATAATCGATTAAACATTTCACAGTGCTCTCTGAACCCTGCTTTAAACCGCCTGCCGTGTTTCTTGGTCTCCATGAGGCTGGAGTTAAACTGAGATTACGCTACAAACACCGTTTTTACTAATTAGATACCTGTGGAAGGTAGTTGGCTGTGCTGGATTTTATTTAGGAGTATGGGAGTAGAAGTGGTGAATACAAACAAATTAAAAACTAGAATAATTTTCTTTTCATTTCAAACTGATAGTTTGTGTTGGTGTATCTCAGAAAATGCATTGAAATTTCCCGTAGTGAATGTTGTAAAGTGGAAATAAGTTCAGAGGATTTGTACATTTTTGCTTTGCACTGCTCGTGTTACTTGTAGACATATATGTATTTTAGACGTATATTTTGTATAAATTATTACAAAATAATTTATAGTTATAGATGTATAGAACCTAGCAATTGATATTAGGGTCTTTGAAAACTGTACTGTACTTCAAAAACCACCACTAGGATTATGTGATGTTTTCTGAAGCAGTTTTCACAAAAACATGTTTACATTAAAACATTTCAAAGTTTGTTTATTCAAATACCGCTCCTTCACATGGGAAGAGTCGAAGACTGCAGAGCATTTTAGAGGACAGCAGTTGCTCTTACCATCTAATATTAGTAAACACTTTCTTACAAACTACAGCAATAAATAGGAAAACTATCCTTGCAGAGAAAGTTTGTCTAACTTAGGGAGCAGAGCTTCTGCTTCGATCTCACTCAATCTCAGGAGAGAAAAAACAAAGGTTGAACATTTCCAGTTAGGAGAAATGAGGGATCTGGTGATTTGCTTTGTCTGATTATTTTTCCAGGGTTTTTTTTATAACATTCTGGGTATTTGAATAAAAATATTAACCTTGAATTTCACAGAATAGTAATAGGGTCTAGTCATCTGTGGGGTTCACAAGATTGAAACAACCCAATGCTTAAACTGGCTTTTCAGACGATGATTTCAAGATGGCATTTGGACTAACTTATATCACCTTTATTTTAAAATCTAAAAGCCTTTAGAAGAATCTATTTTGCTAATGAAAACTCAGAAAAATAGCAGGTTTATTGTTTTGTTTGGCGCTTAAAACACTGTTTAGAAATCACCGTCCCAGTTCATCATGAATTTAAATTTGTTAAAAGTTCAGATTTTTCAATGAGTCTGCAGTCAGATTACAAGATTTAAAATACTGAAACTCAATAAGTGACTTGGCACATTAAAGAGTTAGTCAATGTGAAAACCACTGCCTTTATTTAGTGCGATTAAACTTTCATCCTTTCTTAAATGCATATACTCTCATCCTTTCCTAAAAAGGTAACAGGTAAAAAGCCTTTAAGTCAAACAGCTTTCACATACGAAAATCATAAATGCATGTTTAATCCTTTCCTATACTTTTCAAGACTGCAGAGGCTCATGAATGACCATGGTTCATTTGAGAAACGGCCTAAGCTGAGGATTGAACCATCAAACCTTTCAGCACAGCACAGCCACTGCACCTCATGGGACAATTTAGGATACAGCTTCTGTTTCTTTCTGGTATTATTTTCAAAAATATCCTTAAGATTAAAATATTACGAGATACAGGACAGATTTAGAAGTGATAAAGTGCTAGATCTCCACTCATGCCAATAGAGATCTAGCATTTTTCCCAGCATCGGTGAATAAGACGTCCCTGGATGTGAATAATCTGACAAGCTGCTAAATGTCACTTCTTGTTGACATTTAACAGTTTTCAACGTGATCAACTAGCCGTAAAATGTAGAGCATTAAACTCTTCAGAGTCATTTAATAATTTGATTATTTTGTATGTCATTTGATTTAGGCTTGCAAAGATAATGCCCCATTTCTCACCGTTTAGATTTACCTTCACCTGACTCAAATTTGAATTTCTGTTAAGAGCACCTCAATCTTTATTGAAAAGTAGATTTTTTATTTATTTATATGTTTGTTATTAGGAAGGATATACTCACCTATCCAACACTCCAGCCTGGCACAGGGGGATGTCTTGACCACATCAGGGGGGTCCACTCCCACATTGAGACACAGAACCAGAGCAACACTCACTGTCTTCATCTGTAGGGACACACACACACACACACACACACACACACACACACAAAAAGCATGTAATCCTGTCAAAAATTGGATCGTTTTCAAAAGCCCCACTTTTCTTTTAAGAAATAAACTCTCCTAAGAAACCACGTCTGTAACTAAATTTGTCTAGAATACCTTTGCACCAAACTTTTAATATGTCTTTTATCTGCTTTAACTTTTGAAATACAGACTGAACAGAACCTATAAATATCAAAACAGAAAAGTATAACGCATATTTACTGGCAGCACCACATACGCCAACACTAACGCAGGAAGTGAGTAAAGACGTAAACCTGAAAAAGAAATAAAGTAAACATTGATTTGTGGGTTATGTTGCCAATCCTGACACACATCACCAGCCCCTGGCAGGCAGCTTAGGTTCCCTGCTGCGCAAATTAAATATTGAACTAGCAGGGAGCCATTACCACCTGAAACACTTTCCGTTGTGTCATGACAGACGTCAAGCTTTTTGACGTTGTGTGGATTCATCCTGAAGCTCCTAATGAGCCTGAATCAGGTCACCTACCTAAAGAGCTGAACTTGCACTCACCTGTATGAACAGATGTGAAAGAACTGCATTTATAGAAAAAGACTTTTAAAAACAGAAATGAAAATATGTTTCTTTTGCAATGCTCACTAATTGCTTGTCTGAATGCAGTATAATTTTTCCTTTGCTGTCTAGTGCTTTAAGGCATCAATATTTCAGTCAAGTTCTTATTTTTCAGGACACACCAAACACTTTTTATGAAAATCCTGGTTCAATACTGATTGTATATTTACTGAAACTGATTTATAGTCCACACAATATTGTTTATTTGATAATAAATGTTGCCAAGTCAGATGTGAGTTCATGAGGGTTTTATCAAAGTTAATCAGGAAAGATAATATTTGTTCTCATCTTTTCTGTTATGACTGTATACTTATCAGGGACTTGTGTTTAACTGTCTCCCTTAACAGGGCTACCACCTGCTATGAACTTTGGGTGCTCCCAGTTTTTCTGCATCATTGCTTCTGTATTGATAAGTGTCTCTTTCTTGGACGGTACCACTGACAGAACTATTGTTGCCGTTAGCTACATGTCCCCTCTTTGTCATACAAAGTGTTTCTTCATTTAGCCGTTTCTCAATCCTGGTTGTCACCATTCACAGAGCTTATGGTGGAAATAGCCATGTTTACGCTCTTTGTTTTCCTTGCCAGTAGAAAGTACTCCTAGCTCAGTGCAGCTGTTTGTTTTTACAGGGACATGCAAGGGCTATTGCTACTTTGACTAAATATGCTCAACGCTTCTCTGTTGAGCTGTGTTTCTCTCCTGGACGGAAGTTATTGCTGCCTTTCAGTTTGTGTATTCTCTATTTTCTTTTTATTGAAAACAGAACATAATTAGAAAGAACGATGCGTTTGGTGACCACTATCATTGCAACATTCCCGATCGTTTTCTGGTACCATTACTAGCTAATAACTTAAAGATGACTTTGATATGTAGGTCATAACAGCACAGCCAGGCGACCTTTTACAAACACCGTATTGTAGACCCACTGAGCATGTGCTGCATGTCTGCTGTGGGTTATGTGCAACCTTCTGGCTGAGCAGGTTCTGGAGGCCTGTTATTGTGAAACTAATTAAGCCCCCCTGTGTCTTCCCACCAAATGACTAAAAGGTCAGTATGCCAGTGGGACTCAGTGGGGATACACTTGACATGTACATGCAGCCTTATACACAAAGGCACAGTAGATTACATCACTTCATTCATTTAAGCTTGATTTTTTTTTTCACGCCATGCCCTTTTCTTCCCTGCACAGTGAATGTCAAGACCTATCCTCATGAATGTAAAGTTCTTTGACAGTTTTCAAGTCCAACGTTTGAAACAAAGGAAACAGCTGTGCTACACAACTAAAAAGTGATGCACAAATGCCTCTGCAGTTGCATCTTACTATATAAAAGTTGGTGCAAGTGTGCGCTAGCAGTAAAGTTATAAAAATGGAAAACTTTGCTTGGCAGCCTTTAACATAAAACCTGAGAAAGTTGAAAAATGTACATCTTTAGGGTAAAATAATTTTTATCATTTTTACAGTTTAAAAGAAATATAGCCTCTTAGCTCGACAATAAATTGTCCCAGAAATTATTGCGATAGACGATAACGTTGTTTTGGGACCATTTTCAACTAATATAATTATGGCATAATAATACAAGTACATCCTCTTAAATATCAATAAAACTATAATTTCTACAGACCAAGTAGAGCTGGAACTGGAAGACATTTTAAATGTCCAATAGCACTAACGACATAACCAAAAGTAATAAGTGAAACTGAAACAAACCCCCCCCAAACACAACCAAAATAATAAATTAAATGCATTATGAAGTATCTGTGAACAAAATTGCTCCTCAAAAATATTAATCACTGATCTCATCCTTCAGCTAAAAGAAACAAGAAGAGAAGGGGTCAGTCGAGATGTACTAGAGTGAAGCCTTTTGTCATCCACTCTGGTCGAAATACAGACAGGAGGAAAACAAACATGCATGCAAATTGAAATTATTGAGTTCATTCTAATTTATCGTGCAATTAATTGATATATTGCTTATTTTGACAGGCTTACTCTTTGATAAGGAAAAAGGTTTGCTGGGCCTCGCCAATTACTCCAAGTCCCATTTTATCTGTCACCAGTATAAAGTGAAAATATGCCTGATTTATATAGTGGCAGTTCTTGCCATTTGCAAACAGAAAGTAGAAAGAAGAACTCAAAACCCAGATGTCTCTGTGTTTATTGTAAACAATAAAAAAAGTTTGTTTTTGTTTTTTTAAATTAAAGCGTTACATGCCAAAAAATGGTCCATAATTTTGTTTTATGCACTCTACAAGCTTGCACTGTCAGAGAAAAGATGTGGTTTAACAAGAAAGAAAAACATGAGATTTGCCCTTTAAAATACACCATCTGAAAATGGCAGGACAGTTTGGAGAAATATGATCTGGAAGGCCAGAGGGAAAAGAGAGATGTTTCTGTCATTCCAGGTAAAATGTCAAAGCAAACTGCTTGGAAAATTGTAAGGTCATTTCCCTTTTTACGTTAATCTGAGCCAGCAAATGCCAGGAAAACCTGATAACTCACCAAACATCAGTCACATCACTGAAGGCCCAGCACCACAACAATGTTAATTATGATTACGATTAAGTGGCTCACTACAGGAAGATAGTCAAAATCCTATTAAAACAGCCCTGATTACATTATTTATTTTGATCCTACATCTGACAGAGGTAATTTACAAAACATTTGATTCTCATTTACACTCAGATACACCAGATAAATGTGGGATTTTTCACAATCCAACGTGGCATTTGAGTATGACAGCACACAGATGTGCTCCACATTATTCTCATTGATTTATACGCTTGTTTGTTTTGAACCGTAATACAGACACACGCACACAAAAACAACACAAACAGGAGGGCCGTCGTCAGCCTTCATAGCTTATATTAATAAAACAGTTTGTGCCCCGAGAGAAGCTGTCAGATTTAAATCGTTGCTGATTTAGTGGGGTGAAGTGGCCGTGAGCATAAAATTGACTTAAATCAATAACAAATCTGAGTGTGAGCGGTGAAATAATGAAGAAAGGTAATCTCATCCTTAAACTTTATGCGTTTGTAAGAATTAGGTCTGCTGTGGCAATACAAGATCTCCAGAGCTACATTTATCTTTTTGTAAATGAGCAACAAATGCTGAATTAAAATATATGGCAGCTAACAATACAAATATAGCACATTTGACGTGATGACATCTAGCAGGTATATTTCAAAAATATACCTGCTGTTCCTCCAAATCTACAAGTCATATAATCAATGTCACGGTACAATATATGCGCCTGCTTTATGGTTATGACATCAGAATCTACCTCAAGATAAAGAAAATGTTAATGAAGTCATGTTTGGTTTTCGCCGATGACTTTTTCTTTTTCTTCCCACTTGTTCTTAAGATGTTTTATCTTCTTCAAAAACAGTTGGGACCAAATGGGCCGACTAAAAGCCTAACTCCTCTCGAGGGCGTCTGAATCTGCCTGACCCTCTCTTTTCACTTTGTGCTCACAACATGTTTTCATTTGGTTGGAACTCCCACTGGTTTCAGGTCCTGCATTAAAATATGGACTGCATTATAGTGCCACAGTGCCTATGGAAAACCCAAGGCACTGTTTTCTATGCGTAAACTCCACTCGACAAAGCATTAATAAATTACACAATGTCTTCTATCAGTGTTATGCAGGTGAGAATCAGCTGTACTAGACCTTCATAACTACTAATGATGGTAATCTTAGTGACTGATATGTGAAAGTATGCGTGGTAGAAAATATGGGTCAGTTGGGATCAATACCCTCAACACAGTATTATATCAACATCCCAATTTCAAGTATTACTAATATTGTGCAGCCATACTTTCAAAACTGATCACATTCATCTAACATACCTATACTGGTTAGCACGTACGGTTTTGCTATTGTCTGCTTAAAGTTTAATCAATCCAAGTGCTTCAAATTTTAAACTAGAAATTACAAATTATCAAATCTGTGATATGGAAAGTTTAGCTCAGCCAAAATAGGAGGCGACCAAACAAAGGACAATCTTGTTAGCAAGCTGCAGATTAAATCACTCTTATCTTGTTCTTGATTAACCTGCCTGCATATAAGCAAAATGGTGCCACAATGGTGTGCTGTGTGCTCCCTCTGTGCTTTTATTACCAACTTTTGTCACCCAACCTGAGGAGCAGGAAACCTTCCCTAAAATGTATGCAGAGGCTCATCTGCTGGGATTTAACCACCACTTGACCCAGAACAAGATTGTGGCTTATTTAATGGCCTGATCATTTCAGTCTTGAATGGCTGAAACAAGAAAACTAGATTATAAATGAGAAAATGCAACAAGATGCAGAGAACAAAAAAAAACAAAAAACAAAAAAAAACAGTGAAAACTCTTCTAGCAGCTGCATTTTTGTGTGTGTATGCATCTGAGTCTCTGCTTCAGTCCTGTGCATTAAAATTGGATGCAGAGCTCTTCTTGTTAATAACGACATGGGACTCCGGGGGATTTCCGAGCCTTTTCCCTCGGGGGCCTTTTTAGACTCCCATTCAGCCCGCATCAGGGCCCGCTGGCCGATCAATGACTCCTGATTAATCCATTTATCGGGTCGGCAGTGAATGAAGGTTATTAAACCTGTGGTGAACATCGATCTTCCCGACTCGTTCTGTCACTAGCAGAAAACAGGAGCAGGTGAAAAACTGGACTGAAGCTGACAAA
>NW_015113111.1:278912-338128 GCF_001443285.1 Poecilia latipinna | reverse complement strand
TAAGGCGCAAACTAATGCAGGAAAAGACAGCAGCGGTGTATTCAAGGATGCACATAATGTGGCGTGCTTCCTCACAAAGTCAGGTTTTCTGAGCAGTTGACCTCTTGATAACAGAAGGTCAATCTTCTCTCTTACACCGTCCTTAAAGTTTTACTCTACGTCTTGAAATCTGTATACAGAAATAAATGGAGGCAAAAAGAAAAAGAAAAAAAGGAAACTTTTCCAAAAGCAATAGTGGCTACTGCACTCTTGTTAGCACTGCTAACCTTGAAATGCTTTTTAAATTACTTCTGTCATACCAGTCTTGGTCGCCTCTTTGCATCTATTAGAAAGATGTGGATCACCTCTGCATGTCTGACGAACCCAATCCTCTTTCCGATTATCACCCTTTTCTTCATAATTACCTGTCAAATCTCCCTTTATATTGGTGATATTCTAAATTACTCAGATTCTTTCTCACTGTCTTGCTAGAATTAAACGTGGTATTGACCTATTGGCGTTTTTGTTTATTTCCAAATGGATTTATTCATATTTTTATTCCTCAAACGAAACTCACTCCGACAAAACCATCAAAGTTATATTCTACAGCCAGAAATGCCCTACATATTGTGAAGCGGTGCTTTAGGTGAGGCAGCTGTAGTTTGTTGTGCGATAATGATAGCTTTCAGTTCAGGCCTCGTTGACCACCTGGCAGTCAGATGAAGCGCTTTTCATGTCGGCATTTTTTATTCGGTTGCCTTTTTATTTACTTTATGTGCGAGCAGTAAATGTGTAATTATGAAACGCAGCTGCTAATGTCAGTGATCTCCGACCTAATTCATGTCCCCTTTGCCCCGCTTTATTGATTGTTCCTGACTATTAGAGAAGGAAGAAAAACTTGGCTTCTCGTGGGCAAGTCTTGAAACCTTTATACAGAAATAAACTTGTACATAAATGGCAAATATCGAGCCAAAAGGGGAATGGGGGAAGGAAAAAAGATGAGAACACAGAGAATTTGCCAAGCAGAACAATTTTTATTGCTTAAAAACAGACGAGGGCTGAAAGTCCTCCGTTAACGGCTCTGAGTGAAACCAGCGGTGTTGCTGCAGTCCCCAGGCGATGGTGAAGTGTTTGCGTAGCTCGTGCCTCCTCTCTGCCTCTTTGTGTTTCTGCTTTGAACCATGACAAGACAAATGCTGAGAATGTGAATAGAATAAATGAAGAAAATGTTTGCAAAATTCTAGAGGGACATGGCCGCGGATGTTCTCATTTTCTCCCTTTTTGTTAATTTTTCTAACCTTTTTCCTAAATTTAAAAACATTCCCTCCCTCCCTGTTTTTTATTGTTAGTTTTCCATGTTTCTTTTATTGTTTTTTTCCATTTTCTCCTTGAGTTGCAAAAAACATACAATTCTAATTGTTGACTTTTTTTTCTTCATATGCTTGTGTCTTTGCTAAAGTAATCCACAAACTTCCATTTAATCCATTATTGTTTCTTAAGCCTCTTTTTAAGTCATTCTCCAGTATTTTTTTCTACTATTTTCTTTCACCTACATGGCGTTTGAGTTACTTTATCAATATAGGCTCATGCTGTGTGATAACATTGTGAATAATATTGTTAAGAGAAAATTAAATTTGTGAAATTGAGTTAAAAATTGAAGCGGGGAACGTGTGGCCTGTGTCTGCACATGAGTGTGTGGGGATATCGACTTACCGGTCACAAGCATTTCCAACTACACACACACACACACACACACACACACGTTTGTGTTGCTATCTTTGTGGGGACTTTCCATTGACTTCCATTCATTTCTACAGCCTAAACCTTACCTTTACCCTTTTCCTAACCCTAACCAAAACTCAATTCATACCTTAGCCCTAACTCTGACCCCTGACCCAAAAACAGGGTTTCCCATTGTGGGGACCAGGCTCCGGTCCCCACAAGGAGCAATTGGTCCCCACAACATAGTATATGTCAGGAAAATCGTCCCCACAAGGTATTACAAATGCACGCGCGCACACATACACACACACACATAGGAACTCACGCACACACACTAAACCTTTTCCTCCTCACACACTTTTCGTATCTTGTCTTATTTTTTTGGATACTATAATCCAGAAAATTTCCTTTAGGAATAATAAAACATGTAATGGAATTACTTTCAAAGTCAACAATGCGACATTCTCAAATCTCGCATTTGTGTAATTGTTTTAATTCTTATCGCAGACATGTCTTAAATCTATTTTTTCTTTAAAGAAAATAGTTCTATTCTAACTAGTGAATCCCTTGTTTTCACAAAATGCCTGAATTAATTTGTCTTAAATTTTACCAGAGCAAAGTAAGTCATAATTGCTAATCGGAATGAAAATGGACACATTGTTTTCAAAATTGTCTATAAGAAGACACCAAAGTAGTAAAGAGAGCATATCTATCTACGTGTAAGTTAATTTCTTGTTAAACCCAGATGTTTTAATAACAACCTGCATTATGAAGACCAAGAAACACATCAGACATGGATCAGGTTGTGAAAACGTTGCATCCTAACGTCTGAAGATCTCATAGTGCACTTTAGTCTATCAAGTGAACAAATGGAAAGATTACAGCAAACCTACTGACTCATGGCCGTCCACCTAAACAGACAACATTAATCGAAGAAGGAGCCTTAACATTTTCAAATAAAGGCCACTAGAGCCAAAAAAACAAACAAAACAAAACCTTTTAAAGAAAAGAATATGCAGAATCAGTCTCATCTTCTGTAGGAACAGCAAAGTTGTTCAGAACTGATAAGAAGATGAATTCAGGGCAATGCTGAAGGAAAACTTGCAGAGAAATCAGTGTTGTACAGCTAGAGCTACAATGGAATAGCTTAAGTTATGTATAATTATGTGTTAAACAGTCCAGACCTGACTCCAATTAAAAGGTTGTCACAAGATTTGAAAACTGATATTTGTTGATGTTCTCCACCCAATCTGACTGAACTTGAGCTGTTTTGTGAAGACAAATATTGCAGCTCTTTTAGTCTCTAGATTCGCAAAGAGCTGTTAGAGCACATCACAGAAGACCTGCAGGTTTAACTGAAGCAAAATATGGTTTTGCAATGTTTTGACTTAGGAAGCTCAAGAAAATGTATACCACACTTTGAAAAAAAAAAAATCAATTTTCTGTCTTACAATCATCTCTTTCATAAAATCTTAAAGACGTACTCTGAAGTTTGAGGTTACGGTGTGACAAAGTATAAAAAACTTAAAATGATACGAGCAATTTTGCAAGACATTGTTCGCAAATTGGTCAGCATTTATAAATTGTGCAACTGTGTCACGTTTGCTGGTAGGAGAATCTGCACAAACTACATTTATTTATCCAAAATGAAAATACTCCCGTTTGGAATAAAAATCCCTAAAGTACTCCAGCGATGGCAGTGATGAATCTATCTTACTACTATACGGGTTGCACTTTGCCAGAAAGCTCTCCATAGATCACTCAGGGTTACCGATATGACAGCCAACGTTTATTCCTCAAGAGGTCCTACACAGTATAATAAGATTTCGACATACCACTGAAGGCACGACTCCAAGTTCAAACTCATTGTTCTTCCAGGAAAGCCAGCAGATGACTGAGCAATATCTGCTTGTCCTGTTTTTTTTTTTAAATTTTTTAATTTTTTAATTTTTATTTTGCAATGACACGGAGTCTCTGATTTGCTTTGCAGAAACAAAACTGTGATGTCAGCACATTTCAGGGGTGAACCGTGTCCTTATCTAAATAGTGAACATACGCTCTGATCAGATCTGAAGCAGACCGTTTAGCTGTTTTTCTCTTGTTTGTCTTCCAGTTAATGGGGCCTACTGCTCGGAGAAGGATGCCAGCTCTGAGCTGAGCAGTGCCGAGGGCACCCTAATGCGATGTGGGCAGAGCCTGCCACTGCCAGCGGGGGGCCATTCAGAAGGGCTCTACCCCCCGAGCCTCCACTGCAGCAGACCAGCATCCGACCTCCTTCTGCAGGATGGCCCGCACCACGAAAGCAGGTAAAACTGTCGCAACTGCTTGCTTTTTAAAAAAAAATTTCATTGAAAGTTGTAAATATATCTTAATTTGAACATAGTATTTCTGATAAAATGCTGATAAATCATGTTGACACGAGTTATCGTACATTATTTACACAAATGCAACTAATCGCTATGCAAGTCTTTAATGTTTTGAAGAAAATCGTAGCAGATTTCTTGATAGCAGCTTTAACATATTTGTTAACATTCTATTCTTTCATGTTTTCTCTCAATATCATCTATAGAGCCAAACAGGTAAAGGTGCTTCTGAATAAAACGAGAGGGTGACCAAGTCTTTTATTAAAGACGCTGATGACATGGTCTCCCAGTTCTTCTCTCCAGTCCTGACTAGCGTTAGCTCTGTTCTTTCTTTTCCTTCCCTGGTAAACTCAGAAACTCAGGGGAAGGGACAAAGACGATAGCTGCGTGAGACAGACAGGAGAAAAACGAGCTCTTCTCACATCACTCAGGGGCTTTGGACAAAATCCATAATGAGCCAGCTGACAGGAACGATTATGTCTGAGATCACAGCAACGCATGGGGAAACATGACCCGGGTTATCCATTCAGGAGGGCAAAGATTCCCACCATAATACACAGTATTGTAAACGGCGACCCTTCATAGGGCGCAATTATGCCACCAAAACAGGTGACTCCTTATTTATCCCCAATGCTGGGTTGGGTTTAACCCCTTTGTGTCATCAAAGCCCGTCAGATGGACACACTAGCCAGGCCTCTCGGTCTCAGAAGCCACCCTTACCTCCCCCGCCTCACTCTTCTTTGTCTTAAATGCTCATTCATATCCTCTCACTACAAGAAGATCCTGTTTCAGTTATTCATAAAACAACTCTGGATCATAGACAGGCTGTGCTCCGTGATTTGTAACATAACTTTTCAGTTTTGTTTCATTTGTAACTCCGCCATGATGAACATGAGGTTTGTCTGAAACGTTCTGAGAAGAACGAATCAGTCTGTCTGTCAGCGGAAATAAAACTAGTGCAACTCATATTGCGTCTCCCTTACAGAAGCACCTCCGCCTTCCAGAGAGCCCCGCCTGGTGCCAACATGGCTCGCTCCTCTGCCCCTTACCCGATTAAGCAGGAGAACTCAATCGGACACAAGACCGCCGGCGTTCAAGGCCCGTCTCAGGCTGCGTTCCAGGCCTGTAGGGCAGATCAAGCTTTGGAGGCATCGAGAGACGATGTGGCTACGGCCCTGCATGCTAGCACTAACGGTAACAGCGTATGCACGGCGAGCTGTGCAGGTAGTGCAGTGTCAGGAGACGCGGTGCAACCTTTTAATAATGGAGATGGCTCCTCCCCACTGGCTTTGTCCCCAACTGGCTCCCATCATTCAGCGCGTCTGCTCAGTGCTAGCGATGTGAAGAGACGCTGCCTTTCCCTGGCCTCACAGTCCACTGTCGCTGCTGGCACCAGCAGCGTCGCCCCAACGGGTTCCCCATCAGCCACTGGCACGACCTCCAAGGAGATCAATATCACCGCAGCCGTCTGCTCCTCCTCCCAGATGTCGATGGTTGCCTGCGTCAACGGATTCCGCGCTAACCTCTCCCCCAGCAACGCTAGCAGCGCCGGCTTGTCTACATCGTCCTCCTCCTCTTCTTCTACATCCCCACCCTCTATCTGCTGCCAGCGGGA
The DNA here is from genome assembly GCF_001443285.1 of Poecilia latipinna. Classification (NCBI taxonomy): domain Eukaryota; kingdom Metazoa; phylum Chordata; class Actinopteri; order Cyprinodontiformes; family Poeciliidae; genus Poecilia; species Poecilia latipinna. The sequence continues at coordinate 332,449 of NW_015113111.1, read as the reverse complement.
GGCAGCCCGGAGACCCCCACGTCACAGCAGCCCCCAGCAGTCGTCACTACAGGAGAGCTGTCAACTGTCTTCACCTGCCACCTGCCTCCTGTCCCTGTCTGCGTCCTCCTCCTCGTCCTCTTCTTCGGCGTCATTAGTGGAGCCGGAGACAGGCCTAGGGCAGAGCCTGGGGCTTTGCGAGGAGCAGGTCCCCATGCTGCGGGGGCTTGGGGCTGGAGGAACGGCCGAGGAAAGTGAAGAGAGAGGCTTGGATGGATTGGGACTACTGATGAGTGGGGCCCTTATGTCAGGGACATTGAGCTCCAGTTCTGACGCTGGTTGCCTGTTGGATGGAGGTCAAAGATGTGGGGCAGCTCTCAAGCAGGAACCTCTTGATGACTTCTCTCCAAGTGAAGACGAACTCTTCCAGCACCACTATCACCACCATCATCACCTAAGTGGTCGCACTGGGCACCACCGTCACACCCCCCACCCATCTCGATCTGCCATGCCTCCTCCCTATCACCTGCACCAATACCCGGGCCCCAGTCATGGGGGGCCACTGCAGCACCAGAGTCAGCAGACAACACAAGCCTCCTCTCTGGCATTAAAACAAACCTCGGGAGGCCCCCCCGCCACCCACACGGCCTCGGAGCATGAAGAAGTCAGAGGAGGAGCGCAGACGGATAGGCAGGTGTGTCGCTGGATCGACTGCAGCGCCGCTTACGAGCAGCAGGAGGAGCTCGTCAGGCACATTGAGAAAGTCCACATTGACCAACGCAAAGGAGAGGACTTTACCTGTTTCTGGGCCGGCTGCATTCGCCGCTACAAGCCCTTCAATGCCCGTTACAAGCTGCTGATTCACATGAGGGTCCACTCGGGGGAGAAACCCAACAAGTGCATGGTGAGTCACCAAAAAACAAACCAATCAGTTACCATTCTGCGGAAATGGTGGTCTGACGTTCGACCAATACGTTTAAAATAACTGAGTGTTCCCTCATTGTCGCCTTTCAGATTTTCTTTAATATATTTTTTGGTTTTCGAGCCTGACGTCCTCAGAATAATGTTTTAAAAAACAAACAAACAAAAAAACAACTGTATTTATAGAAAAATACACACCAATTATGTAACTGTAGATTAAAAAAATAGAAATGGATTATTTATCTGAGCACGGTGAGGTTGCATTTTTCGTTAAAAGTATTGTAGCGAAACATAATTTTCCTCACAACTAAGTAAAATTACACGGTCTGCTGCATGGTTAACTCCACTCCATCAAAAATAAACAGATTTGAGATTTAAATTGGAGCTCTACCAATTTTTTTATTGGTAGAGCTCCAGTTTCACAAGTGCTCTCACAGATCAGCATGAAGCTGTCACTCCTTCCACGTCCGTTTACAAATGGGAAAATTCCCTCAACCTTAGGACAGATTTGGTCCAAGCACACTATTAGTCCACAATATATGTAGGGCTGAAGTCTCGTTTGTTTTCACAAGTGCTCTGTTGTTTTTTTTGTTTTTTTTTTGAGAACAGATTAAAATTCTGAAAATCCAACACATATGGGAAACATAACCAAACAATGCCTACACTTGATCCGTTTAAATGGGAGCTCTAAATTTTTAGCTGTCTCACAAGTATGAAGTGAATTGACTTCAAATCCAAGCCACACACAAGTAGAAACGTAGTAATCTGGTTGAAGAGAGCCACGGAGGGATGGTCTGCAGTATTTCCTCAATATGATGTTTTTCACTTTTTAACACAAGTTTATCTATTAGTGGATTTTTCTGTGGAATGTAACTTCCAAATTATTCACAATTTCTTTTTGCCTGTTTGCAGATCTTCTGGTAGAGCACATCTAGAATGTTTGAGAGAAAATGCAACTTTGGAAGCTGACGTATCTTGGCACACTATTGTCTATTGTCTGCAAAGCAGCCAAATTCAGGAGCTCCATTTATTTCCCATGGTGCTAATTGGCAGTATACCTCCAAGAGCAAATATAAGGAAGACCAAGGATGTTAGCTTCTGTGGATGTGCTTAGAGATAGTTTCCACTGTGCACCATTGATGCATATAAAGATATATTTGGTAGTTTGAACTATTAAACCAGGGTGTTTTATGTGTCTTTGGATAGGTCTCCAGTATTCACAAATTTCAGCTTTTTGCAGGTGGTTAAGGTTCCTAACCCCTGCAGATACGGGGGGTGGGGAGTAAAGTTTGCTGCTAAAGCAGTTTCAAAAAGATTTTATTTCAATGAAGTGAGTTTTCCACACTCACTTCATTTTTGGGAGATAAATGACTATATAATACGCTGCATGTTTTTGTGTATATAAGGCCGGGTTGCGGTGGGGGCACCACGAAGCATTTATGTTTAGGGTACCGAAATGGCCGGCAGCAGCAGTCCAGTTTACTAACCCTATCCATGGCGCATCGGCCAAAATCAGTTGCTCACCCATTTACGGAGCACTGCAGAGGATCTTACGTTATGATTTATCTTTATTTGTAGTCTGGCTACTTTGTGTAAAGTTCATGTAAGCAATTATTTCTTGCATGGAAAATATGTATATGTTGGACAAAAATTTGGGGGTAGGGGCTCGTTGGTGTTTAAGGAAGTTGAAACCCCTAAAATAAGCCCAATTAAATCTGTGCCACTAACTTTGTCTAATTTTTTTTTCTTGTAGACTCAAAAAAGTGTTTATTTATAAAATATGTATATAATTCCTTAAGCAGACTTCTCTTGAGAGGTTCTAAGGAATTAATATGTTTGGCCTGGAGTAAAGTACAACATTTCAAATAGAGTGTACATCAACTTTGCTTGCATTTAAAGTGCTGAACATTTTAAGATTCCCTGCTTGAGGTCCACAATAAAGGATTTATATAACGGGGGACTGTGGTTTCATGCTTATGTAACGCAGTTGTGTTTGAAACAAAAGGCAAAATTATTATATTAGTTTATATAAACTGTTCTGCATGCATTAGTATTTCATCAATTTACATTCGTGTTCTGTTCTCAGTTCATGTTGCACACAGGAAGCTTAGTGGTGGCGCACCGCCTCCGCTGGTATTTCATGGTGAGGGATGTCCAAATTGTAGAACGCAGGTTCTGAAAATAACCTCATCCTGATGATGACTTTGAGATTGTAGTTGATTCAGGACGGTTGAAGTGGTTTTAGCCCCTCTCAGACGGACTCCTGGACAAACTAACCTGCATAGATACAGAATGAAGATGCTATGAGAGTTAGCCGCTGTAAGTAAGATATTAACTGCTTGTGTCTTTAAAACATAACCCCCACTTCAGTAAGCTTAGACTATCACTTTCAGCAAATATTCTGCACATATAAAAACCAAAAGTGTCTGCATGTATTTGGAACTTAGCTCAAAACTTTCCAAAATCCCTTATTTTTTTTTATTTTTTTTTTTGTGTGTGTCTGAGTCCCTGGACCTTTTTGCCACTAGCCCTGATGCCACTTATTTTTGTTTTGCTCATGCAATAGACTCAGGCATTCGAGTATTTGAGCTATTCGTGTAGAGGAAACAGTTGAGACATTCTGTTTTAGGACCCAGCTCTACAGAAAAAACAGGTCTAATCCTTTTATTATCTTTCCAGCGGCAGCTTCCAGCAGGCGCTCATGAAGCAGGGCTCCGCTGACATCCAAACATAACACACCTCTCTCTCCTCTCGGCCTCGCTGCAAACAGTATATACTCTATCTCCCTTCTCTTCATCCAGCTGGACAGCATTTGCTTCACGCTGCGTCTTGGCAAGAAAAAGTCATTATCACAACATATGAGCCGTGCTTTGAACCCCGAGGAGGCCTTGTCACACTCCGTACCTGGATAGCATTTTAAGGACTTACCCATTCAAAATTATACACCAGGTCCTTCCCATGTGTAGATGCTCAATTTTGAGGGTCACGAAAACCTCTGCTGATGAAAGTTAGTTTGGTTCCCACTCTCCCGCCAATTAAAGCTGGTCCTGGGTTGTTGTGCAGAGGCCAGCACCGAGGGACATGTGGCCAAAAAGGAAACAACATAATCTCTCCGCAATATCCTGTTGTGTTTCATACCTAATTCACTTGTTATTTTAGTTTATTACATTTTTTTTTATGCGTCTGCATAAATATTAAAAATATATCCAGGAGGAGGAACCCTGTCATGGTCTCGGACTTTGATATTGCTCTTGCTTTGTCAGAGGCCAGCCTGTAGGATTTGTTGTGTCTGAAGGCTGCGACCGTTGGCTGCAGAGTTCGGAAAATATCTTCCTAAAGCAGGGAGGATGAGAGTCTGAGCGAGGACTTGCATGGGAACATGACTTCAGGCAAAAGTGCTGCGCCGCACTCTTTATTTGGTTTGTCTTGCATCGAAAGAAAAATACAGCTTGTCTTTACATTTGTGTTTTCTCTTTCAGGTGTAGTGCAGAAATATGGTTGATGTCAAGTAACAGGACTGTTCTGTAATATGTCACAGAGTCAGAACAGCTTCAAGATTAATCCAACACATTTTTTTTTTTGTCAAATTGATGACAGCCCACTACTATCTCTCTGGATTCTCTACATTCTCTCTTCATCTCATTGCTCGAGTGTTTTGTAGGATCTACGTCCGTAAACTAAAATGGTCATGAAAGAGAGCAGACATTTTTTCTGCTTATTTCCAAAGTCCAGCATTTTTTTTATTTTTTATTTTTATTTAAAAAGTCCTGCTATTTTAGAGGTAATGATTCTATGCACTCTGCAAGGTTCACAAGAATAAGACAAACGGGCCCACAGGACCATAGGACCTCCTCCATGCCTAGGCTGGAGGTCTCTGGTTGTAAGAGTCATTTTTTTAAAATCCTCTACCATTTTCCCCACTGTGCCCATTACTTCTGCTACTGAGAAAAGCTTGTATCCACTTCCAGTCATCTGTCCCTTTTGTTCTGACGGCAGACAGTCATTTTGTAGTTCCAAAAATAAATCGCCCAACGCGATCTTTATGTTTCACAAATATTCAAAGTTGTCATTAATTATAAACTTTGTTCTAAAGAGTACTACTTTAGCGTAGAATAATCCACTTTGCTAAGTCTGAGTATTTAAAACTTTGAACTAGGTGAAGACCAGATTCCTCAACAAAGTAATAAAACAGTCCTTTAAATTTAGCACCAATTAGAAAACTAGGACTTGGACACCAGCTTCAGCATCTTTACCAATTCTTTGTTTATGGCCATATATTTTAAAGGACCCATATCCTCTTGAATGTAGGTGTGAAAAAGGCAATGAAAAATCCTTCAGGGGACAATTGACAGATTTTCTTTCCTTGTGTGAAATTATTCTACACAAGGTAAATTTATTTTTAAGACTTCTAACACACACTTTTTTTTTTTTCTGGAGTTGAAAACATGTCCGGAGGTTTTCTTATGCTTGATAAAAACAAATAATGAGGCCTAGCCATGACCTGCAGCCTAATGAGCATTAGTACAAGAACATACTGTACATGTGTGTATACAAACAAACACTAAAGCATGTGCCCTCTGACACACACACACGCAGCCAAACGCACTTGCTGAGTGAAAATTGGATGTTCAGCCGTCCTGGAAAAATAAGCATTAAGCACTGAATTTTTGTTTTTTTGTTGTTTTTTTTTTTGTTTTTTTTTCCACTGATGTAACAGCTGTTAACATATATATTTAGATTTACTGGACTGATTTTTGGAAGAGAGTGGTGAAATTTTCTTTGATGGCAGAGCCATAGGCAGCTGCCAGGATGCAGCGCGCACGCGCGCGTGTGTGTGTGTGTGTGTGTGTGTGTTTTCAGGGGTAAATGGACTCTTTTGTGAGCAATCGGCTCAGGTGCAAGAGATAAAACAGGGAGTTCCATTAGCTAATTAAAGTGTGGTTCAGCACATGTGCAAACTTTTCCTCTGGATGCTGGCCTGAAACTGGAGCTGGGCTCTGGGTGCCGGTGCAGAGTGAAGCTGATATTAGCAGGTTTGAGCCTCTGATTCTCTGTTCGTCCTTCTTAACAAAAACAGTTGCACAAGGCTACATGCTGTGATGGACTAATCCTAAAGGGGGCTTGCGTGATATTTACCCCCTTGCCCTCCAATATTATTCAGATTTTAAAATGTGCTTTGGTACTGCTGAAAACCAAATACAAAACGTTGCGCATTAGAAATGCCTGATACGGTTTCCGCACTTTGCCGTTCAGCGTCGTGGGAATAAAAGGGGTCTGCTTATGGCTCATTTGCATTAATCAGAGACAATACCTAGGAAAGGCATTGATTCAGCATGTAAGAGGTAAAAAAACAATTCATACCAAGTTGCCTGTAAAACTTGCAGCGTTGGCTCGGATGCAAAGAGCTAATCAGGTCCAAAAAAAGAACCTGGCAGGGATCAACTTTTAGCACTTAAGGCCTTCTGCTCCTCGTTAAATAAATTTCAACATAAGCTTTGTCAGTCATTTTCCCCCGGGCAAATTAATTCATCAAGTTGGTACACGACCTTATTTCTCCTTAATTTTAAACCTGTAATCCCATTCTGTAGCTGTCCACTGTCTCCATGACAGATCTGCTGTCCATTCATCATGCTATTAGTAACTCAAAACTGTCCATATGTTACAGTTCATGTGATGAAACCGCTGGTGGAGTAGCTCTGCCACGAAAACCCCGAATTAATGAATGTTGCTTATGTTCAGCTGAGCGGGCCCGGGCCAACTTCCTGTCAGGTTCAAAAAGTTTTCCAGTCAGTCTTTTGCAGAAATGTAATCAAGTATTAGAGCCCCGATGCCTTGATCCCTCACCTCCTCATTGTTGGTGTTATGTTTATAATTTAAAACTTGCTTGAATGAAGAAGTGATTTCTTTTCCAAAAAGCTTTCTGCTAACACAGAATTTGAAAGAGTTTGCAACCATCACCATGCAGCCGCAATTTGATTTTGTAGTTTGAAATTATTTAGGATAAGCTCGGGCAAGGATAGCCGGAAAAGATGAAAGAGTCTTGGCTGGATTTTGTGAACGGCAGAGCTCATGTTATGAAAAGATTCTTCGTGACCTTAAATGTTTTTGTTCATCTACTCGGCAAAACCTCTATCTGATCTTCTAAATTAAAAAGGAAAATGTCAGAGAGCCGATTAGTCCTCTGATATTTTAGGTGGAAGGGTATTACAGGTCTCTCTTGTTGATCTCAATTTGTTCTGATTTGTTTCTGAGTTTTGTCATTTTAGCTAACTTACATGCATCTTTAAATGAACCTAACAATCCAGGCAGGCACGGATGGAGACTTTGTCACTGCTGTCACCTTTGGTTTTTTTTGCACTGGTGTGAGCTGATAAATGGGTGTCAAAGCAAACTGAGTCATAAAAACATGCAGCGTGTGTTTGTGTTGAAGCCACAAAGTTCAAACAAGGTGACAAAACTAGAGAGTTTCTTTGTCACTCGCCTCTTGGGAGGTTCGATATATGTGAACCGGTCCACCAGCAGATATGTTTTTCCAGTAATTTTGCTGATGCAGCTTTCTTACAAAGTTTGCACTCTGTAGTTACAGACTCTTGTCATTTTTACTGTTTTATCCTGATTTAAATGCATACTGACTGTACAGAGATGAGTCATTTTCATTTCACAAATGTGCAGGTTTCGTCTTCAGCTTTTTTTAAATACCTTTTGTCTTGGATTAATAGTGTACGAGGATCAACGGCAGCGCCACAGAAAAATGTATGATTTTGTAATAGGTTTCCTAAAGATTGCATTTCAACGATTAGTTTTAATCCTATCAGGTCTGTCAGTGTGTTACGTAAAGGCATATAAGTGAGGAAATAAACTCTTTAGTAGCATAAATGTCACGGTGCAGGATTTAAAGGAGGACTGCACAAAGACAAAAATGCCGTCGTAATGAAAAATTGAACAAATAACTTGTGATGACGAACCAGGTGTAATGGGGAACATGGAAAGTTGATGGAGTGCAACGGAAAAAGCTGTATATTGCAGAGGGAATGGAAATGACAAAGAACTGGAGGAGTTAACGACAGGTGATTACATGCAGCTGGGAAAGGAGCAAGTAGAGGCAAATGAGGAGATGATTAACAGCTGGGACAGGGAGCAGAATGGAAGGGTGAGGTGCAAAACGAAGAAAAGGAAGGAGAAAGGAAACCTAAATACAACAGAAACAAAGAGAAAAGGAAAAAAAATCCTAAACACAGACAATGAGAACAACTGAACATGTAATACACTGAAAGAACCACATGAACAAACAATAAAGAAATTGAAAGAAATAACTGAAATTAAAAGCTTAAACAACCTAATGATCACAACAATAGAAGGTTCTTAAGGAATTTCTGAGTAGTTTGTATTTTCACCAAGATGGAAAAAGGCCTCAACATTGCATTAAGCACATTTAAACTTTTTAAATAATAAAAAAAGAGATCCTACCTGGATGTTGTAGATTGAGCACAAATTATTGCATGTTTTTTTTTTTTTGTCCAAGTGTTGCTAAGAGTAAAATGAAAGCAATTCTAATTTTAATGCTGATTGTATCAGTAATTGCCCAACTACTATTTTTATTATTTATCAATCAATTCTAAATGTAATATAAATTGTTAAGAATACATCAACACTCTGAAATGTTTGTCCCCAGAGTGGGGGAATAATAACGCATATTGGTTTTGTTTTTATCAATCAAATTAGTTTTATGTAAAGATGTGGACCAGAATTATAGAGATCCTTATTGTTGGATGTTTACGCTTCGTCTTATCTCCATGTGGTTATTAAATTTTAATGGTTGCTCGTTAAACTTCACGTTTTATTTTTTTCAAGGCATAAGAAATGGAGCATTTTAAAAAAAAATGTTTAGTTGTAGTTGTATTAAACCGTAGCTGCAGATGTTGAGCTGAAGCTACCTTGCTTCTAACAACATAAGCAGGTATCAAAGCATTCAGGATTTGCTACATGCGATACACTTTAATTGCATTTGTCTGGAATGCAGTATTTTGAGTTTGCCCATTTCCTCTGCATTTAATCACGCCCTGGTATTGGAAACCTGACGACCCAGAGCAGTGGCTCGATTCACATTACAAAACGCTTGTGTCATTTATGTGTCCCATCCAAAGCCTTAATCAGTTTAACCTTTCTGCTGAGCCAGATCAGTTTACTAATGCATAAGAGATTTGAAACCATAGGGTGGCTGTGTTGGTTCTCCCAGTTGATCAGGGGGCTGGGCAGGGTTGAAAAACACAGGTTCTTCAATAGAACGGGATATCTGAATGACAAAATACACCGAAATCCTTTTGGTAAACCTTATTAAAAATCCTAAAAGAATTTCAGAAAAATATTATATGTTCAAAAATCAAATATAGAGCCATAGGGAGTGCCCAGGTCCTCCAGGTGAGCTGCTAAAAGAACCTACAAACATAGTCAGAAAGCTTTTAGTAAGCATGGCTAAAGCAATAAGTTAGCATAAGCCTAACTTATGCTAAGCAGTATAAGTTAGGAACCAAAGTTGCACACAACACACAAGTCATAAGCATACTCATACCCAAGGAAATGTACTCCTATAATCACGCAAGCGTCACCAAAATTACTCAGAAGTTTAACATTGAGGTATTAGTTAGAGATCCGGTTCGTACATCTCACACAAGTGAGGAAATGTCAAAGTTAATCGTATGTATCCAAAAACAGTGGAACATCTGAATGCAAATGTAGCTCTTTCTGACATCCACTTTGTCTTTGCAATTATTATTTGTGAGCACATTTCTATATTGAAAATAAGGGAAAATAAAATAAGTATGAACCCTGACTAAAACATGAACAGCACACAAAATGAGAGTCGATATCAGCATGTGATTAATCTTATATTATAACATTGCTAGGTTCACTTCACTGTGACATAGTGATGCAACAATAGGCACAAAAAAACTTTCGTTATGACTGAAGGAAATACACCACTGGGTGCAGCTCATCCTGGCGCACTGTACTCTACGTTGCAACAAATAACTTTGGCATTACTGACATCACATACTAACTGTTTAGAAGTACTAGTAGACGTCACTATCTTTAAGCTTGCAATTAAAAAGAAATCAGTTCATTAACACTTGCCTATGACTAAAAATCTAAAGCAAAGTCACACAGCATTGTCGTTGTGTAGAGTTATCCAGCATGACGCAGCCTTATTTGAAACTATGACACTGAAGCTGGTCTGTGCTAGAAACTATAACTGCTGTGGAGCCATTTTTATGAGTTTTTTATTTTTATTTTTTTGTCTTGGTTAGTCCTGAGTCTGTTTCTGTTAGAGTTCAAATTGAAGATGTCCCAAAGGAAGCACTTGCTACACCTGATTAGGAGAGTCTTTAGCCATGTTTTTTGATGTTGCCAATGTCGTTAATGCAACCATCTCTTCCTCCTGGCATTGCTCAGACGTTCCAACTTTTTATTTTTAATTTTTGTCTGTACTATTAATGGCTGCTGTTTCCAAAGTTGGGGTCTTCAGAGTTGGAAAAGAATAGTACTAACAAGTACATAAAAGCAGCCTATTGCTAGTTGATGCTGCTTGCGTTTTCCATCATACCTCTATTCCACTGACTTCCTAACAATATTGGAAACTCGACTCACAATCAGTGTCAAAGTTCTCTTCAAATGTTATTTTTAAAATAGAAATATTTGACTGTTACAGTAGCAGACAGAATAAAAGAGAAAACTAAGTCTTGAGCCAACTTTTACATTACTCCACAGTTATTTTTTGTTTTTAAGGCAACAGGGTTTATTGGGTCTCAGTTGTAGTGCTTTCTGTCATAGATCATATTTGTTAGCGGTGGGGGAAAATACACTTGTGACCAGTTCATAATTACAGCCCTACTCTGTAGGATATTATTAGCCAAATACAGCTACAGTTTTTCTTTCCTATGAGGCTGCTACTAACTCCCACATTACATGCTGCATTTATGCTGAAAACAATCCCTTTGCAAATAGCTTGAACGTTTACCAGCAGCTAGCTGGTCCTGTGCAAGTGTGGAATTTATCTGCAGCGCTTCCAAAGTTGTTAGTGTTGCAGAGGCCATTGCAGACATCTGAATCCAGAGCGACGACTACCCGTAAAACCTTCAACCAAACATGCAAACGCAAGCGACACAACTGGGACTACTTTAGAGTTTGGGTCACAGCATAATCCAAGGACAGCGGTATCCTTACACCCAGCCAGCTGCACGCCACACCACAGCAGGCAAACCCAGAGCTGAGGCTAGAGTATGTGAGAACAGAGCCGCTACCGTACAAAATAAACACCGAGGGAAGTATGGGTAAATTACGTAGCGAAAGACGTGTTTACGTTTAGGGTGTCGGGTTTAAATTATGTACTGCTGTGTTTTGCGGTCGGTGTGCCGGATTTAATTTGAATGTTTGCAAGAAGACGTGAAGGCTGAAAGAAGAGGAGCCAGACGGCCAATCCAGCTCCTCTGATGTCACTGCAGAAATCACTTTTTTTTTTTTTTTTTTTTTGCCCAGAATTCATCACAAGCAGTTACGCATGATGAGCGAGTTGGTATGCATTGACGGACGCCTGTGATGCATTTTTAATTCATGAACCGAGAGTTCGAATCAAACTTTCCATAAGGTGAGACTGAGATGTGTGTGTGTGTGTTTACGGTTTGGTGTGCAGCTCCTCTGACAGAGTGAGACCTTAGATAGATTTGAATGGAAGGATCAGTGATGAATTCCACGTATTGCGGTGTTATATGGCACATAATGTTTATTAAAGCGGTGAGATCACGCTGAAATCTCGTCTAATTCGCTGATCGATGATGAAAGGGCGCTTAGACGAATTTGGGAAAGAAATACAACTAAAGCCATCATAGTGGGGCACACAAGGACACGGCACACAAAATGATCCAGTTTCTTATTACCTCCCTTTATGATTGTGTGACCCCAGCAGAACTGGCACTGCAGAGATATTTAAGATGGGCTTTACCGCCGCCCCCATGGAGTTTTAACGTCCCAATGTTCTCTGTGTCTGTGTCTCTGCTTTCTGTTCACTTTCAGACACATCTGTTTCACGTTCAATCTGTTCAGCTTTGGAATCCGTTTTACATCGATGTGAGAAGGTTTATGCAGTGTTTAGTACCAGATTGGCTTTGTTATCCGGGCAGGATTGCAGTAAAAGTAAAAGACTTGTAAGTCAAAGCATATCCTCTTATTTTCGCAAAAGCTCCACCAGCTTCCCACAGCAGCAGCAGCAGCAGCAGCAGCAGTCTTTCCCACTGTCGTGAAGCGATTGTGTGAGAGACAAAACAAGGAAAATATCCGTATTACTTGTATCATTTTTCCAGAAGTGAAGCCAACGCTGGAATGCAAGTCGTACATGACTCAAAGTACAGTACTACTAAATGAATTGTAAATATTCAGGGGAAAATGTTTTTTATTTAAGCTTTCCAGCTGACAGATTATGTAAGATCAGACTGTACAAGGATTGGACTTGTGTTACAGATCATGTAAACATATGCATGAGATATTTTTGTAGGAAATACCTCATATGTAGAATGAGATACTTTGCAGCATCTGTCTAACACTGTGTTAGTTGACATCACCTCAGTAGAAAATACAATTCTTTACATTTTGTTTTGCATCCTCCAACACCTCACTGATGGAAATAGAGAATGTTGAGCTTGTTCCCTCAGTCACATATTCTACACTGAATGCTGTTGTGACTAAGTGATCTGTTAATGCTTACTTATGGTGTGTTTGCTGATTGGAAAAAAAATGGATTTTTGTGTTTTTGAGTTTCCGGTCACCAGCAGGCAACCAATATCTTGTCTTCAGAAACATTTCCATATAATTTTCAAATTTTTCTTGAGGCTTTGTTACAAGCAATCTATCACAAAGACAGTTTCTTCAGATCTATGAAATGTTAAAATTAAATACCACCAACAAGGGGATTCACAAAGAGAAAAAGATTTTCTCAAACTCAGTTGAATGATAAAAAACAACAACAAAAAAACCCTCTTAGGTCTTTTGTCCAGCCTTTGCTGGATTTTTTTTTTCTGTTTAATGAAGAAATTACTTTCAGTTTATCTTCTATAAGCTGCTCTTGCCCAACAATTCTTCTTTGGCCCCCTACTTATCGAGTTTCCTGATCTTTTTAAGTACAGTCCATGCTCCACAACATGCTGTTGAGCTTAGCAGAAAATGAGCAAACAGACAAAAGTCAAAACCCAAAGAAAACCTTTTCTTTTGCAAGCTTAGAGAACAGTTTGGAGAGACCACTTTAAAAGAATACACAGAAATCTGACTCCTTGGAAACAAAGTACGGAGGACTCAGTTGTGGTTTAAACTTTTCTGCAATTCTGTATATATTAGTTTTCTTGTAGGTCAGAAGACACTGACTTGTAAATGGAGAGTGGATTATTAAATAAGAATAGATATCTGTGCACAGAAATGTGGTAATCTGATTTATTGAAACGTAAATGGATGGTGATGGGCCTGCTGAGAGCGCCTGAGCCGTGATTCGACTTGACACGGTAAACGTTCGGCGCAGCCCGATACGTTTCATCCAGCCGTATCCATGACTGGAAACTGGGCCCCGAAATCTGCAGAGAGCAGGAAAGAACACAACTTTGGCACACTGAGGACTGAACAAATCGAGAGGGCACCGTGGCATCGCAGTTGCACCACATTTTTTCGGCACAAGTCCTTTGTGGTCTGGTCCCGGTCCAGGGCGGTTGCATAAGTGCACTTTCTTCTCCTCCACTCTCCTTGAGTTCCCGAGCTGGTGTTGATCACAACGCCGTGTTGACCTATTGTTTAATTTTGCAGGCATGCTTTCTGTCTAAATGTCAGAGCTGTTGGCATCAAGGTATTTGGCTTGGCAACTCGCTGGGCTTCTGCAGTGTTTATTTGTTGTCACGTCAGAGTTATAGAGTTGCTGCAGCAGGCATTAAACCTAAACAGCTGTGTCAACTCCGAAACTGTTTAGAGAGCGAATAGTTTTATTTCCTTACCCACCAGATCTGGTTGATATGGGATCACTTTGGGTTTGTTTCAAAAATGTTCAGTCAGTAGGCAAGATTTAAAAAAAAAAAAAAAAAATTAAAAAATACATCCATTTTATCAGCTGAAATAACTAAAGTAGGCTTGCAGGTAAGAGGGTGCGTATAAATGGGAGTAAAATGTGAATATGTGCAGCAATAGTTCTCTGGCCACTGAAAGAAATCATATTTTAAGTAAAGAAACTACAAACGCATTCATGCAGTTAGAAAATAGCTACTGGTTGTCCTAGCAGATGCTGCGGTTTAGTGTTAGTTAGAGCATGAATAGTTTAAATCTTCCAGTCCTGTAGCGATATCCACAGATGCCAGTTTCCCCCGTTTATTGGAAAAAAACAAACAAACAAACAAACAAACAAATGCACTTTCTAAGGAAAGAAACTGATGATGGTTCCAGCAACAAATCAATTCAAACCACACGCACTAATCAGGCAAATATGATTACGCATTCTTTGGTAAAGCGGATTAGCAGAAGACAAAGTAGATCAATTAAGTGTGTTATTACTTCCTTTGCTGGCTGCGTGTGAATTGGCATCCATCATCCCAACAATGGCCCTAAAATGAAATGGAGACATGCAGCTCATTCTGCAGCAGAACAAGAGGAGTTTATAGGTCGAAGGGGGTGAAAGGGAGACGGCCAGAGAGAGCGACAGCGAAAATGGCGGCAGGTGTGAGTGAAAGGCGCTGAATAGACGTGAGCGCTGGTGTCAAAGAACGCAGCAGGATCCTGCATTGACTGCCAGTAACACCAGTCCAGACGCCGGCTTGGAACGCAGATCATGTTTAGGATTTTCATTGCGTAAGCTCTGGTGTTTCTTTTGTCGAGGCGGGTTAGGATTTCTTGAACCGGTTTTATAATTAATGCCTCGATGGCTGCTGATCCAAGGCCACAGCGGCTGTGGCCTCATTTTAATCGGTTCTTGCGCACGTTTAGAATAGCTGTGAACGCAAAACCCAGAGTCAAAGCTGAATGGCTCCATCTGAAGATTTCCGATGTCAGGAAGATCACAGCGGGATTGAAAAGTGCATCCCACAGCCGAGTCGTCATCGTGTCATTATGGAGGACGGGTGAAATGAGATCGCTCGTTCTTAAATGGCAAAATTCAGTTTCTGTAACGTTCAATTCAGCGAGGAGGTGTAACATATTCCATGTGTGTGAAAGAGGCTCTATCATGCTAAAAGTTTAATTTATGCTTTTGGTTCACACAAATAGTTTCCACCTTCAGCGAGAAGCAGCAATTTAGACTTTCTCCACACTCTCCTGCAGTTGCATCCGTCATCCACATTGGTGCTAAAACACACATACACTGGTCCAGTTTTTTTTTTTTTTTTTTTTTTTGTTTTTTTTTCCACTGATGTAACAGCTGTTAACATATATATTTAGATTTACTGGACTGATTTTTGGAAGAGAGTGGTGAAATTTTCTTTGATGGCAGAGCCATAGGCAGCTGCCAGGATGCAGCGCGCACGCGCGCGTGTGTGTGTGTGTGTGTGTGTGTGTTTTCAGGGGTAAATGGACTCTTTTGTGAGCAATCGGCTCAGGTGCAAGAGATAAAACAGGGAGTTCCATTAGCTAATTAAAGTGTGGTTCAGCACATGTGCAAACTTTTCCTCTGGATGCTGGCCTGAAACTGGAGCTGGGCTCTGGGTGCCGGTGCAGAGTGAAGCTGATATTAGCAGGTTTGAGCCTCTGATTCTCTGTTCGTCCTTCTTAACAAAAACAGTTGCACAAGGCTACATGCTGTGATGGACTAATCCTAAAGGGGGCTTGCGTGATATTTACCCCCTTGCCCTCCAATATTATTCAGATTTTAAAATGTGCTTTGGTACTGCTGAAAACCAAATACAAAACGTTGCGCATTAGAAATGCCTGATACGGTTTCCGCACTTTGCCGTTCAGCGTCGTGGGAATAAAAGGGGTCTGCTTATGGCTCATTTGCATTAATCAGAGACAATACCTAGGAAAGGCATTGATTCAGCATGTAAGAGGTAAAAAAACAATTCATACCAAGTTGCCTGTAAAACTTGCAGCGTTGGCTCGGATGCAAAGAGCTAATCAGGTCCAAAAAAAGAACCTGGCAGGGATCAACTTTTAGCACTTAAGGCCTTCTGCTCCTCGTTAAATAAATTTCAACATAAGCTTTGTCAGTCATTTTCCCCCGGGCAAATTAATTCATCAAGTTGGTACACGACCTTATTTCTCCTTAATTTTAAACCTGTAATCCCATTCTGTAGCTGTCCACTGTCTCCATGACAGATCTGCTGTCCATTCATCATGCTATTAGTAACTCAAAACTGTCCATATGTTACAGTTCATGTGATGAAACCGCTGGTGGAGTAGCTCTGCCACGAAAACCCCGAATTAATGAATGTTGCTTATGTTCAGCTGAGCGGGCCCGGGCCAACTTCCTGTCAGGTTCAAAAAGTTTTCCAGTCAGTCTTTTGCAGAAATGTAATCAAGTATTAGAGCCCCGATGCCTTGATCCCTCACCTCCTCATTGTTGGTGTTATGTTTATAATTTAAAACTTGCTTGAATGAAGAAGTGATTTCTTTTCCAAAAAGCTTTCTGCTAACACAGAATTTGAAAGAGTTTGCAACCATCACCATGCAGCCGCAATTTGATTTTGTAGTTTGAAATTATTTAGGATAAGCTCGGGCAAGGATAGCCGGAAAAGATGAAAGAGTCTTGGCTGGATTTTGTGAACGGCAGAGCTCATGTTATGAAAAGATTCTTCGTGACCTTAAATGTTTTTGTTCATCTACTCGGCAAAACCTCTATCTGATCTTCTAAATTAAAAAGGAAAATGTCAGAGAGCCGATTAGTCCTCTGATATTTTAGGTGGAAGGGTATTACAGGTCTCTCTTGTTGATCTCAATTTGTTCTGATTTGTTTCTGAGTTTTGTCATTTTAGCTAACTTACATGCATCTTTAAATGAACCTAACAATCCAGGCAGGCACGGATGGAGACTTTGTCACTGCTGTCACCTTTGGTTTTTTTTGCACTGGTGTGAGCTGATAAATGGGTGTCAAAGCAAACTGAGTCATAAAAACATGCAGCGTGTGTTTGTGTTGAAGCCACAAAGTTCAAACAAGGTGACAAAACTAGAGAGTTTCTTTGTCACTCGCCTCTTGGGAGGTTCGATATATGTGAACCGGTCCACCAGCAGATATGTTTTTCCAGTAATTTTGCTGATGCAGCTTTCTTACAAAGTTTGCACTCTGTAGTTACAGACTCTTGTCATTTTTACTGTTTTATCCTGATTTAAATGCATACTGACTGTACAGAGATGAGTCATTTTCATTTCACAAATGTGCAGGTTTCGTCTTCAGCTTTTTTTAAATACCTTTTGTCTTGGATTAATAGTGTACGAGGATCAACGGCAGCGCCACAGAAAAATGTATGATTTTGTAATAGGTTTCCTAAAGATTGCATTTCAACGATTAGTTTTAATCCTATCAGGTCTGTCAGTGTGTTACGTAAAGGCATATAAGTGAGGAAATAAACTCTTTAGTAGCATAAATGTCACGGTGCAGGATTTAAAGGAGGACTGCACAAAGACAAAAATGCCGTCGTAATGAAAAATTGAACAAATAACTTGTGATGACGAACCAGGTGTAATGGGGAACATGGAAAGTTGATGGAGTGCAACGGAAAAAGCTGTATATTGCAGAGGGAATGGAAATGACAAAGAACTGGAGGAGTTAACGACAGGTGATTACATGCAGCTGGGAAAGGAGCAAGTAGAGGCAAATGAGGAGATGATTAACAGCTGGGACAGGGAGCAGAATGGAAGGGTGAGGTGCAAAACGAAGAAAAGGAAGGAGAAAGGAAACCTAAATACAACAGAAACAAAGAGAAAAGGAAAAAAAATCCTAAACACAGACAATGAGAACAACTGAACATGTAATACACTGAAAGAACCACATGAACAAACAATAAAGAAATTGAAAGAAATAACTGAAATTAAAAGCTTAAACAACCTAATGATCACAACAATAGAAGGTTCTTAAGGAATTTCTGAGTAGTTTGTATTTTCACCAAGATGGAAAAAGGCCTCAACATTGCATTAAGCACATTTAAACTTTTTAAATAATAAAAAAAGAGATCCTACCTGGATGTTGTAGATTGAGCACAAATTATTGCATGTTTTTTTTTTTTTGTCCAAGTGTTGCTAAGAGTAAAATGAAAGCAATTCTAATTTTAATGCTGATTGTATCAGTAATTGCCCAACTACTATTTTTATTATTTATCAATCAATTCTAAATGTAATATAAATTGTTAAGAATACATCAACACTCTGAAATGTTTGTCCCCAGAGTGGGGGAATAATAACGCATATTGGTTTTGTTTTTATCAATCAAATTAGTTTTATGTAAAGATGTGGACCAGAATTATAGAGATCCTTATTGTTGGATGTTTACGCTTCGTCTTATCTCCATGTGGTTATTAAATTTTAATGGTTGCTCGTTAAACTTCACGTTTTATTTTTTTCAAGGCATAAGAAATGGAGCATTTTAAAAAAAAATGTTTAGTTGTAGTTGTATTAAACCGTAGCTGCAGATGTTGAGCTGAAGCTACCTTGCTTCTAACAACATAAGCAGGTATCAAAGCATTCAGGATTTGCTACATGCGATACACTTTAATTGCATTTGTCTGGAATGCAGTATTTTGAGTTTGCCCATTTCCTCTGCATTTAATCACGCCCTGGTATTGGAAACCTGACGACCCAGAGCAGTGGCTCGATTCACATTACAAAACGCTTGTGTCATTTATGTGTCCCATCCAAAGCCTTAATCAGTTTAACCTTTCTGCTGAGCCAGATCAGTTTACTAATGCATAAGAGATTTGAAACCATAGGGTGGCTGTGTTGGTTCTCCCAGTTGATCAGGGGGCTGGGCAGGGTTGAAAAACACAGGTTCTTCAATAGAACGGGATATCTGAATGACAAAATACACCGAAATCCTTTTGGTAAACCTTATTAAAAATCCTAAAAGAATTTCAGAAAAATATTATATGTTCAAAAATCAAATATAGAGCCATAGGGAGTGCCCAGGTCCTCCAGGTGAGCTGCTAAAAGAACCTACAAACATAGTCAGAAAGCTTTTAGTAAGCATGGCTAAAGCAATAAGTTAGCATAAGCCTAACTTATGCTAAGCAGTATAAGTTAGGAACCAAAGTTGCACACAACACACAAGTCATAAGCATACTCATACCCAAGGAAATGTACTCCTATAATCACGCAAGCGTCACCAAAATTACTCAGAAGTTTAACATTGAGGTATTAGTTAGAGATCCGGTTCGTACATCTCACACAAGTGAGGAAATGTCAAAGTTAATCGTATGTATCCAAAAACAGTGGAACATCTGAATGCAAATGTAGCTCTTTCTGACATCCACTTTGTCTTTGCAATTATTATTTGTGAGCACATTTCTATATTGAAAATAAGGGAAAATAAAATAAGTATGAACCCTGACTAAAACATGAACAGCACACAAAATGAGAGTCGATATCAGCATGTGATTAATCTTATATTATAACATTGCTAGGTTCACTTCACTGTGACATAGTGATGCAACAATAGGCACAAAAAAACTTTCGTTATGACTGAAGGAAATACACCACTGGGTGCAGCTCATCCTGGCGCACTGTACTCTACGTTGCAACAAATAACTTTGGCATTACTGACATCACATACTAACTGTTTAGAAGTACTAGTAGACGTCACTATCTTTAAGCTTGCAATTAAAAAGAAATCAGTTCATTAACACTTGCCTATGACTAAAAATCTAAAGCAAAGTCACACAGCATTGTCGTTGTGTAGAGTTATCCAGCATGACGCAGCCTTATTTGAAACTATGACACTGAAGCTGGTCTGTGCTAGAAACTATAACTGCTGTGGAGCCATTTTTATGAGTTTTTTATTTTTATTTTTTTGTCTTGGTTAGTCCTGAGTCTGTTTCTGTTAGAGTTCAAATTGAAGATGTCCCAAAGGAAGCACTTGCTACACCTGATTAGGAGAGTCTTTAGCCATGTTTTTTGATGTTGCCAATGTCGTTAATGCAACCATCTCTTCCTCCTGGCATTGCTCAGACGTTCCAACTTTTTATTTTTAATTTTTGTCTGTACTATTAATGGCTGCTGTTTCCAAAGTTGGGGTCTTCAGAGTTGGAAAAGAATAGTACTAACAAGTACATAAAAGCAGCCTATTGCTAGTTGATGCTGCTTGCGTTTTCCATCATACCTCTATTCCACTGACTTCCTAACAATATTGGAAACTCGACTCACAATCAGTGTCAAAGTTCTCTTCAAATGTTATTTTTAAAATAGAAATATTTGACTGTTACAGTAGCAGACAGAATAAAAGAGAAAACTAAGTCTTGAGCCAACTTTTACATTACTCCACAGTTATTTTTTGTTTTTAAGGCAACAGGGTTTATTGGGTCTCAGTTGTAGTGCTTTCTGTCATAGATCATATTTGTTAGCGGTGGGGGAAAATACACTTGTGACCAGTTCATAATTACAGCCCTACTCTGTAGGATATTATTAGCCAAATACAGCTACAGTTTTTCTTTCCTATGAGGCTGCTACTAACTCCCACATTACATGCTGCATTTATGCTGAAAACAATCCCTTTGCAAATAGCTTGAACGTTTACCAGCAGCTAGCTGGTCCTGTGCAAGTGTGGAATTTATCTGCAGCGCTTCCAAAGTTGTTAGTGTTGCAGAGGCCATTGCAGACATCTGAATCCAGAGCGACGACTACCCGTAAAACCTTCAACCAAACATGCAAACGCAAGCGACACAACTGGGACTACTTTAGAGTTTGGGTCACAGCATAATCCAAGGACAGCGGTATCCTTACACCCAGCCAGCTGCACGCCACACCACAGCAGGCAAACCCAGAGCTGAGGCTAGAGTATGTGAGAACAGAGCCGCTACCGTACAAAATAAACACCGAGGGAAGTATGGGTAAATTACGTAGCGAAAGACGTGTTTACGTTTAGGGTGTCGGGTTTAAATTATGTACTGCTGTGTTTTGCGGTCGGTGTGCCGGATTTAATTTGAATGTTTGCAAGAAGACGTGAAGGCTGAAAGAAGAGGAGCCAGACGGCCAATCCAGCTCCTCTGATGTCACTGCAGAAATCACTTTTTTTTTTTTTTTTTTTTTGCCCAGAATTCATCACAAGCAGTTACGCATGATGAGCGAGTTGGTATGCATTGACGGACGCCTGTGATGCATTTTTAATTCATGAACCGAGAGTTCGAATCAAACTTTCCATAAGGTGAGACTGAGATGTGTGTGTGTGTGTTTACGGTTTGGTGTGCAGCTCCTCTGACAGAGTGAGACCTTAGATAGATTTGAATGGAAGGATCAGTGATGAATTCCACGTATTGCGGTGTTATATGGCACATAATGTTTATTAAAGCGGTGAGATCACGCTGAAATCTCGTCTAATTCGCTGATCGATGATGAAAGGGCGCTTAGACGAATTTGGGAAAGAAATACAACTAAAGCCATCATAGTGGGGCACACAAGGACACGGCACACAAAATGATCCAGTTTCTTATTACCTCCCTTTATGATTGTGTGACCCCAGCAGAACTGGCACTGCAGAGATATTTAAGATGGGCTTTACCGCCGCCCCCATGGAGTTTTAACGTCCCAATGTTCTCTGTGTCTGTGTCTCTGCTTTCTGTTCACTTTCAGACACATCTGTTTCACGTTCAATCTGTTCAGCTTTGGAATCCGTTTTACATCGATGTGAGAAGGTTTATGCAGTGTTTAGTACCAGATTGGCTTTGTTATCCGGGCAGGATTGCAGTAAAAGTAAAAGACTTGTAAGTCAAAGCATATCCTCTTATTTTCGCAAAAGCTCCACCAGCTTCCCACAGCAGCAGCAGCAGCAGCAGCAGCAGTCTTTCCCACTGTCGTGAAGCGATTGTGTGAGAGACAAAACAAGGAAAATATCCGTATTACTTGTATCATTTTTCCAGAAGTGAAGCCAACGCTGGAATGCAAGTCGTACATGACTCAAAGTACAGTACTACTAAATGAATTGTAAATATTCAGGGGAAAATGTTTTTTATTTAAGCTTTCCAGCTGACAGATTATGTAAGATCAGACTGTACAAGGATTGGACTTGTGTTACAGATCATGTAAACATATGCATGAGATATTTTTGTAGGAAATACCTCATATGTAGAATGAGATACTTTGCAGCATCTGTCTAACACTGTGTTAGTTGACATCACCTCAGTAGAAAATACAATTCTTTACATTTTGTTTTGCATCCTCCAACACCTCACTGATGGAAATAGAGAATGTTGAGCTTGTTCCCTCAGTCACATATTCTACACTGAATGCTGTTGTGACTAAGTGATCTGTTAATGCTTACTTATGGTGTGTTTGCTGATTGGAAAAAAAATGGATTTTTGTGTTTTTGAGTTTCCGGTCACCAGCAGGCAACCAATATCTTGTCTTCAGAAACATTTCCATATAATTTTCAAATTTTTCTTGAGGCTTTGTTACAAGCAATCTATCACAAAGACAGTTTCTTCAGATCTATGAAATGTTAAAATTAAATACCACCAACAAGGGGATTCACAAAGAGAAAAAGATTTTCTCAAACTCAGTTGAATGATAAAAAACAACAACAAAAAAACCCTCTTAGGTCTTTTGTCCAGCCTTTGCTGGATTTTTTTTTTCTGTTTAATGAAGAAATTACTTTCAGTTTATCTTCTATAAGCTGCTCTTGCCCAACAATTCTTCTTTGGCCCCCTACTTATCGAGTTTCCTGATCTTTTTAAGTACAGTCCATGCTCCACAACATGCTGTTGAGCTTAGCAGAAAATGAGCAAACAGACAAAAGTCAAAACCCAAAGAAAACCTTTTCTTTTGCAAGCTTAGAGAACAGTTTGGAGAGACCACTTTAAAAGAATACACAGAAATCTGACTCCTTGGAAACAAAGTACGGAGGACTCAGTTGTGGTTTAAACTTTTCTGCAATTCTGTATATATTAGTTTTCTTGTAGGTCAGAAGACACTGACTTGTAAATGGAGAGTGGATTATTAAATAAGAATAGATATCTGTGCACAGAAATGTGGTAATCTGATTTATTGAAACGTAAATGGATGGTGATGGGCCTGCTGAGAGCGCCTGAGCCGTGATTCGACTTGACACGGTAAACGTTCGGCGCAGCCCGATACGTTTCATCCAGCCGTATCCATGACTGGAAACTGGGCCCCGAAATCTGCAGAGAGCAGGAAAGAACACAACTTTGGCACACTGAGGACTGAACAAATCGAGAGGGCACCGTGGCATCGCAGTTGCACCACATTTTTTCGGCACAAGTCCTTTGTGGTCTGGTCCCGGTCCAGGGCGGTTGCATAAGTGCACTTTCTTCTCCTCCACTCTCCTTGAGTTCCCGAGCTGGTGTTGATCACAACGCCGTGTTGACCTATTGTTTAATTTTGCAGGCATGCTTTCTGTCTAAATGTCAGAGCTGTTGGCATCAAGGTATTTGGCTTGGCAACTCGCTGGGCTTCTGCAGTGTTTATTTGTTGTCACGTCAGAGTTATAGAGTTGCTGCAGCAGGCATTAAACCTAAACAGCTGTGTCAACTCCGAAACTGTTTAGAGAGCGAATAGTTTTATTTCCTTACCCACCAGATCTGGTTGATATGGGATCACTTTGGGTTTGTTTCAAAAATGTTCAGTCAGTAGGCAAGATTTAAAAAAAAAAAAAAAAAATTAAAAAATACATCCATTTTATCAGCTGAAATAACTAAAGTAGGCTTGCAGGTAAGAGGGTGCGTATAAATGGGAGTAAAATGTGAATATGTGCAGCAATAGTTCTCTGGCCACTGAAAGAAATCATATTTTAAGTAAAGAAACTACAAACGCATTCATGCAGTTAGAAAATAGCTACTGGTTGTCCTAGCAGATGCTGCGGTTTAGTGTTAGTTAGAGCATGAATAGTTTAAATCTTCCAGTCCTGTAGCGATATCCACAGATGCCAGTTTCCCCCGTTTATTGGAAAAAAACAAACAAACAAACAAACAAACAAATGCACTTTCTAAGGAAAGAAACTGATGATGGTTCCAGCAACAAATCAATTCAAACCACACGCACTAATCAGGCAAATATGATTACGCATTCTTTGGTAAAGCGGATTAGCAGAAGACAAAGTAGATCAATTAAGTGTGTTATTACTTCCTTTGCTGGCTGCGTGTGAATTGGCATCCATCATCCCAACAATGGCCCTAAAATGAAATGGAGACATGCAGCTCATTCTGCAGCAGAACAAGAGGAGTTTATAGGTCGAAGGGGGTGAAAGGGAGACGGCCAGAGAGAGCGACAGCGAAAATGGCGGCAGGTGTGAGTGAAAGGCGCTGAATAGACGTGAGCGCTGGTGTCAAAGAACGCAGCAGGATCCTGCATTGACTGCCAGTAACACCAGTCCAGACGCCGGCTTGGAACGCAGATCATGTTTAGGATTTTCATTGCGTAAGCTCTGGTGTTTCTTTTGTCGAGGCGGGTTAGGATTTCTTGAACCGGGTTTATAATTAATGCCTCGATGGCTGCTGATCCAAGGCCACAGCGGCTGTGGCCTCATTTTAATCGGTTCTTGCGCACGTTTAGAATAGCTGTGAACGCAAAACCCAGAGTCAAAGCTGAATGGCTCCATCTGAAGATTTCCGATGTCAGGAAGATCACAGCGGGATTGAAAAGTGCATCCCACAGCCGAGTCGTCATCGTGTCATTATGGAGGACGGGTGAAATGAGATCGCTCGTTCTTAAATGGCAAAATTCAGTTTCTGTAACGTTCAATTCAGCGAGGAGGTGTAACATATTCCATGTGTGTGAAAGAGGCTCTATCATGCTAAAAGTTTAATTTATGCTTTTGGTTCACACAAATAGTTTCCACCTTCAGCGAGAAGCAGCAATTTAGACTTTCTCCACACTCTCCTGCAGTTGCATCCGTCATCCACATTGGTGCTAAAACACACATACACTGGTCCAGTTTTTTTTTTTTTTTTTTTTTTTGTCTAATATTTTGAGAGTATCGCTGTAACAAATTTGCTGAATGATGAATATTCCCCAAAATTACTGCAATAACCGGTAATATTGTTGTTTTGAGACCCTGTTCAAGTTATATAATGATAATGACAAAATAATGTAAGACCAAACTCTTAAAGGTCAATAAACCTTCAATTCTAATGGATATTTAAGACTGAAACAAATGAAATGAAAATAAATAAACAAAACAACAGGAACAAACGAAATGAATTATGAAGTCTCTGTAAAAAACAGAGACCAATGAACCAAACTGAAGATTTTTGTCCTCCAGTCTTTGATGCAAAAAGAGAAAAGAGAAAGATAATAAATTATGCAAATTGGAATTATGGAGCTCATTTTACTTTATCATGCAATTAATTGATTTATTGCTTATTGTGAAAAGCCTAGAAGAAACTCTAATAAAAAATCTGGTGCACCTGTTTGTGGTGAAAACAGGGCCAGGATGGTATTGACTCTTCTTTGCATTTGAAATTTTACTCATTTCATTTTCAGCATCCAGTCCTGGCAAAGAGAGAATGACGGAGCCTTTGTTTGTATGATTTCTTCCAAAAATCGCAGCAATGGTGATGAGTCTTTTAAAACCTGGATAAAATGTTTCCCACAAAAACTCTATTTGCATTTTGTCCCCTTCCTAAAATAATTATAGCTCTTTTTTTTTTTTTTTTTTTTTTTTGTCTAGATCATTTTTTGGCACAAAGAAGAGGTTATTTTTACATGTATTTATTTATTTATTTATTTATTTATTTATTTATTTATTTATTTATTTATGTTTATTTTTTATTCTTTGCAAAAATCACTTTGGGGAAAAAAAAATACTTAGGACATTATTGTAGGAAGGTGACGATTTGAATTAGCGTTTGAAGAAACGATGATATAGCAGCATGTACTTTTGCTTTGTAAATTTCACACAACTGCTGAGTCAATTTAGTTTGCGTCACAGTTCATAATTTAGACTTTTTTTAAGAGGAAGAAAAAAAGAGAAATATCGTGAAAATATTTAAATAGAAATAGAAAAATAAAAACTTATAGAAATGACAATTCTATGTATGTTTAAGCATCAACTCCACTTTTAGTTCGCCCATCTGGTTTAGTTAAGTTTAGTCATCTGTAAAATATGCCTACATTTTTCAAAAAGTAGATATAAAGTAAAAATTCAAGTCAAACTATGTCTGTGTGATCAGAGGGAGAGTTGGATTTCTTCTAAAACAGCAAGATACTAAACTTTGTAATTGTTGTTTTTTTTTTTTTTTTTTTTTGTACTTGAGAATGTAACACTGCGTTCCTTTTTCCCATAATCTGGTGAACCTGTAAACTCCAGGTAGACCATTTGAAAGAAAATTACATTTTAGCTCTCTAATTGGATGCAGGGCTGCACAGGTGTACGCTATTTTGGACAGGGGGTTCTGGGCAGCCTGGATCATATAAGGTGAAGTGGTTCCATAAACCCCTCAGCATGTTGCAACCACTTTGACAAGTCTTTGCTGCAGAAACGCAAAGTTAAGATCCATCACTGCACTTCCTCCTCAATCATCCACCAACAGCCTCTGGGAAGAACAAAACAGCTCAGCTGGGTCATTATGTGAGCCCCACTTAGTCATCATAGGACTGCTTCCTGTTGTGCCATCAACATAGTTTTTAATTTGACCAAGAAACTGTTCAGGCATGAGTGCAAAAAGGCTGTTAACAGCAATTTCTTTGGTCATTTAAATGACTACTTCCTCCTACCAATTTATCGGTTGAGTTCTCTCTCTGTGTGCATCTGGACAACACTCCTTTCCTGTTTTCATCAACCTTTTTTTTTGTTTGTTTGTTTTTGGAGAATTGTGATCATTCTTACTCACAAATAACAAAGATGGGTAACAGAAGAAGATAGGCTCCATAAATATGGAAAATAGTTGCGCATAAAGCAACCCCTTCCTTTTTGACACATCGAAATAATATGCCCAATAATATTTTTGTTTCTAATTAAAGGCGCATCCGCAGCAGACAAGGCTGGCTGCTTGATGTGGAGTGGAAATCAAATGATATGTGTAAACTATGTAATGCGAATGTTTTACCTAAGCTGCTTTTAATATTACATCCTAACAAAGTGCATGAGAAACCCGTCTCTCCTTAGCTCGTCTCGGATCATATGGATATAATTTCATCCATTTACGTTTTTCTGCACTTTGCTGTGGTTGCCACAGGGCATTTGGAAGCAGGAAGATTAAACACACATGTTCCTCTCATCTGTAGCTGGAGGACTGTGCTGCACATCATCCCCTGTGTACAGATCCTGAAGTGTTGGTGGTTTTCCTCTTGATAAACCAACTCTTTCCTCTAAACCTTTTTTTTTACTTAAACTGTTATAGATCCTAATTTGAGCTGTAGCAGTATATATGTTGTTGGCTGATTGAAAACTTTTGCATTTCTGTGTTGCTTTCCTGTAAAGAGTCCAGGATTTTTCTGATGAGCTTTGAGATTTCATTTCCTCTATCTCAGACCTTTAGAACATGAGTAATTGTAGCTTAATTGCAAATCAAGATACTTTGCCAGCTTTCAGACTGAGGATGACTGTCACATTAAAACACTGTGAAATCTGCAGCCATTAACTGAGTTTTACCTTTATGTCATCACTGATCAACCTAAGCCAATCATATCATTGCTCCAGTCTTTGGCTCTTTTATTTGCAAACTATTTTGCTAATTAGTTAGCTAGCTCTGATCAGGTGCATAACACACTTTATCCATTAAAGTATTAAAGTACTATATCCATTAAAGACAACAGAGGTTGTCATTGGTTTATTAAGATAAAAAAAAAACTGTCATAATTGCAAATTAAGTGTTTTGTATCACCCAGTTATTGTCCAGTGGTATCTACATGGTAGACATTCTGTATTTTCAAATAAAGTTTGATAACTTTCTTAACTTATTTTGCACTAAAAGTCAGAATTTCTGAGATCCAAGAAAAAAAAATCTACTTAAAAGGCTCTTGAAGTTATAATGCAGGATTCTGCAAATCCTTTCCCAAATCCAAGTTCAGTCTTCCAGCATCAAGGGGACACAGAAATATATTCAAGTTGAAGAGGGACACCAAGTGAATATCTTAAATCTGTTGCAACCGGCAAGTAGAGAGGGAACATTTTGGAACCTGAAATGAAAATAAAAACAAACGTATTCAATGACTCTAGTAGCAACCACTTCATTGCGCAAATATCACTTTTCAACAGATGAGCCTCTTTATATCTTCTGATCCTCTTCGTGTACATATGTGTCGTCTTGCGTCACTCATTTAGACTTTAAATCTGATTTTCGTTAAACATGTCAGCGGCTGTATTCCGCCCAGCAGCCGTCCACAACGGCTGGTTTGTTCCCGTCAGCCGCAGCTCCGGCAGGTTGCTAATGAGCCGCTGCCTGCGAGCCGAGTCCCACACTACTGCCTTTTTGCTCCTGACACTGTTTGGTCTTTCCCCTGCCAGTCAAGAGTAATTTCCCATGAAGGCCCGAGGCGTGACGCACCACCTCTGCTCTGAACGCGGAGTCCATAATCTGTCTGTTGTGATCAGCCGCTTGTCCCGGGGTTTTAACCCTCGCTCGCGCTCCCTTCAGCCACGTCGAGACCCCGCTGTCATCCCCAATGTTTACCGAGCCGCTGAGCGACCCACTCAGCTCTGAGGACGGTGTCAAATGGGGCTGAAAGCCCTCAAGAGTGCCGGTGCCACTCCCCTCCTGCGGCTGCCTTCTGGCTTACCATGGACGGAGGGTTTTCAGAGAGGAAAACTAAACATGTTTAAAGCAATTAATGTGATTAGCGCAGTTTAAGCTGTTTTTATAGGTAATATCAAAGGCAAAACCAGTCATCCGTCAACCACCGACTCTGTTTATACCACTTTCAACCGTGTGGTGCTTTCTGCGCAGTTTAGATTCGAGTCAGCTTCTTTATGAATGGTGTACCACCTTACTGACACAGTTTATGCTTCTTAATGTACACACGTTATCTTAAGAGGCTTTTATCATCATTATGGCTGTAACTTTGATTGGTGTAGTCGGGTGAAAACAAACAAACAAAAAAAAAAACAACACAAAACTGTCTTGGCTGACAAAGTGGGACCACATATGGTTGGGCCTGACGGAGACTCTTACTACTACCACTCTTCTCTCATTACCAGCAGGAGTGGCATATTTCATTTTACCAGCACTGTAATACAGCAAACCTCCAAAACGAAGTTGACAGTCAGCACACTTTCTGAAAGAAGTAATTTAAACCAGCAGATTGGCTGCATTAAAATGGTTTACTTTAGCATAGATTTATTTTTCTGCTGAGTTCCTGGGTAACGTCTATTCCCGAAGACGTTGGTGCCTTATGAGGTTTTCTTGTTTTACTCGCCAGGAAAACTTCACGCTTGGATTGTCTCTCTACAAATTATATCCTCAGATCAATAATACGCTTTTTCGTGAGTAACATGGTTTTCCTCCACGGACCTCTAACTAATTTATCCTCAGATTTGTTTCAGCGAAACAAATTTCCATAAATATGGAATTTTGGTGCCTAAATACGAGCTTGGTTTGTTTTCCAAAACTTAATTCTCAGCCTCAAAGTCTGCCAGATGTATTATACCATGCCTTGCAAAAGTATTTATGAACCTTTTTGTTCATTTTGTCACATTATAACTAAAAACTTCTTAGTTTCAACATGGACTTGTATAAAACTGTGATGTTCAAGGAAAATTATACGTTTTAGATGCACAAAATCTGAGTGTTTTACAACTACCTTTCAAACCGAATGCAACAAGGTTGTAAAACTGTATTCAAAACTTGGAACACCCTGAGCACAACATGGTGGTGGCAGCATCATGCTGAGGTGATGCCTTCCTACGGCAACGGGGGAAAACTGATGAGAGCTAATGGGGAGATGGATGGTATAAAAAAACAAAAAAAAAGCATTTTGACCAATAAAGATTGAACGACAAACCTAAACACAACCAGGGCTGAAATAGGAAAACAAATGTTCCTCACAATTGAGGAATCTGACTTACTATTTTCAAGAGAAGAATGGACAAATACTCGCAGCGAAATGTAGCTTGACAAATTGTTGACTAAGGGTCTGAAGGCAAATACTTGGCACCTTTTTCATATGTTTTTAAATTCCCCGACAGACCAGCATTTTGTGTTTGTCTATCAGATCAAGTCCTACACGCATATTCAAACTGTCCTGTTTTACTGTGTAGACTTGTCTTTGTAGCTCCACATTTTGGCTTTTACGTACTCATGAATATGCACTTGGATTATGCATCTGGCTTAGCTGCAGATGTGAATTGCACTCTGGGGACTTGTGTTCTTTTGCAGCAAAACGTCGAGCCATGGCAACATTGATGTCCAAAAACAGGACTTGGACAGGATTTCAAAATTTCAAGCTTATTTCTGTTTGGAAGCCCTAACAGGTCCTCATATTGTACTGTGTTTGGATACATTAATGTTTGAGTAAAATTAGCCTAAAAAAAGCTTTTTGCACGCAGATTTTTATTTTTTTTATTTATTTATTTTTTTTTTTTTGCCGGCAGGCGTGGGGAGGTGAAAGCATGATTTTGATCATCCTGAATGAAAGTTTTGTTTCCAAACTTATTAACTCAGAGATCTTACAAACTCTTTGTGGAGCTGTGTGACACACTGCTTGGCTTGGACAGATTAAGACTCTCTTACTGAGCCACACCGCTGCACTCAGAAACCCACAAATGAGCGCAGGTCACCTAAGACGGTTCCACCATGACGGGCTTGGGTTTCGTCTTTCTTAAATGGAGCCTTGGTGAATAGAAGGCCCAACCTGCGCTGCCTGAGTGAATGAAGGAGGCTAAGAGTGTTTAGCTAAGAGAGAGCTGGAGTGCCGCTGCTCTGTCCTGAGCTACAACCTGACCTGTTGTCAGTCGGCCTAGCTAAAGGTCAGGCGAGAATAAAAGACGTGAGCTTTAGCAGCAGGATGTCAACTTTACATTTAGTTCAGCCTAACAAAGCATTTTTAATGTTGGCCCGATAGATACTGTTCTTTGTGCTTTATTTTTGTCGTATAAAATAGAACATCTTTACAGTTATATGTATTTTAAAGACAAATTCGTCTTTAGAGGGATAACTAGAGATGACCAATGCCAGTATCTACTCAGTAAATTGATTTACATATGTATAATTAATAAGTGTCCATTTTTTTTTTCCATGCGAGTGATTATAATCTACAGCTGATGACACCAAAAGTTCAGTTTCTTGGAAATTGCAAATCTGACAATAAAGACATTTTAATTCAGAAATGTTGTTTGTAGTCTCTCAGGTCAAGAGGCTGGAGGTTCACAGAGTGTTTTATCCGAGCACATTGATGGAAAGTTGAGGGGAAAGAAAGCGTGAGGTAGCAAAAGGTGTTCAAGCAACAGGAATAATCAGATTTTTGAGAGGATTTTGCAGCAAAGCCCATCCAAGCGTTTGGAGATTCGCAATGTGTGGACAGCAGCTGAAGTCGGTGCTTAAAGATCCAGCATTAAGTTCATATGTTTTGTTTTTTTGTGCTTAGGTGCAGGTTGTCCACAGGAGTGGATACGTGTAAATCCCTGAACTCAAGAATAAAAACACTGAAGATTTTTTTTGTTGTTGTTCTTTTACAATTCATGCGTCAGAGGGGTTAATTTATTAAGAGGCTCCTGTGTGTTTCAAAAGTTACATTAAGTGGAATCTCCCGTATTATTTCTACCTAAAAACTTTATCACTCCTAACATGACATTCCCCCGTAGAGAGTCTTGACAGCGAAAGCTGCTTTCACCCTCCACAATTTGTTTTTGTTTGTTTCCATTTTCCATTTTCTTTACAAGCCCAGAAGTGGATACATGAGAAGCCTCATGAATGATTCACACGTTAACAAATCTGTGGTGCTCATTGGGTGAGTGCTTGGGATCGGATGAGCCAAGCAGGGTCAGATATGAGCTTGTTTACAGTCACTGTCACTTGTCAGTCTAATGGACTATACGCTGCCGAATACTTATCTCCCGCTATGCATTACGGCAAAATAAACGACACCGTACTGTATGGCGTGCTCCAGTTTCCCCCTGCAATTAACATGACAGGCTGGGAGCGTAGGTGCTCAGTGGTTTTCACAAAGAGTCTTGGATTGGCAGATGCTTTCAAAAGATGCGGAAAGAAGTGCTCACAGTTGCACCTCCGGTCCTTTTCAATCAGTCAATATATCTTGTAGAAATAACACTATCCTTATTAGAAGCTCCAAAATAAGTAAACGCGAGGGAGGACTTGTTTCTAAATCACTCAGGCACATACTTTGGTTTGTTTCCCCCCCCCCCAGTTTTCTCTTTGTAAGCGGTCTCTCCTCCTCCCACAGTTCGAGGGCTGTAACAAAGCGTTTTCCCGCCTGGAGAACCTGAAGATACACCTGAGGAGCCACACGGGCGAGAAGCCGTACCTCTGCCAGCACCCTGGCTGCCAGAAGGCATTCAGCAACTCCAGCGACCGAGCCAAGCACCAGCGCACTCACCTGGACACGGTCAGAAAACATTCTTAAATTCATGTTTGACCTGCTGAAAAATCACCTGGGTGGTCGGCTTCTTGACACGAACCCAAAAGTCGTGTGCAGTCGCCCAGATACAGGCTCCTTTTGTCTGTCTGCGAAACTCGAGCTGAAATTAGGTCATATTAAAAAGTCCCAAAAAATTATTTCTGGTGTAAATAGCAATAAATATTACCCCGAGTGTGTGTTTGCCGTATGATTAAACTTTAGTCATTTTATTTTACTACGTTCAAAATCTACTGCCAAGCTTCTCTGCCTATTTCTACATTTTGACAGTGTAATTTCTCATAAATCAGTGAGACTGTGGGACGTTTTTCACTCCCTACTTCAGTAGAGACATGCTGCAGGTCCTTTAATAATCATCACCATTAGTGCAGGCTGCGGCTCCCACCGAAGAGATTCAGGATGCAAGCTAAAACAGAGGTCCGCTTGTTTCTTCAGAGCGTACAGTATGGAAGTGGAACGGTTGAGTCATTCATCGCTGCCACCCATTAGGTGGCTGCACCGCCACCAACTTATAGCCCACTTGACCGGCATTCTCATGCCAACACAGCCGTGGAGTAAATGAGCTGCTTTGCTTCCACTATATTTCTGGTGTATTTGTTTTTCCTTCCTCTAAGATGAATGCCCCATTAGTTTTCTCTATATTTTGCAAAATATTGCAGGTTTTTTCAATCACCCTTTTGCAAAAGTATTTTTAGTTAAAAAAATAAGTTAATTAAATGTTCTAAGTAATGCACAATGTGCACTAGTCCAGTGGAATAGGCTTAAGTTTCAGAGTCAGGTTAGAGTTGGAATGCAACTTACACTTGTCATCCTGTATGTAGACTGTGATGCACTGCACATTAGGCACAAAGTGACCAATATAACAACCTGTTTGCTAGCTGTGGCATCATATTAATTGGTCACTTTGTTGTTTTTCCAACTGGATGTTATGTTAAATTGATTTGGGTTGATGCCCTTAAATACACTTTAAATATCACCCACAAAATTCAGCCATTTAAGCCATTCAGCATGTCAAGGTGGGCAGCTCTTCATAAGTGCAGACAGAGCTTCAGCATAGCTGAGCATGATGTTACTTGGGGTGTTGCTACAGCATTTAGCTAGCAGTTAAGTATTTTTTTTTAAAGTCCAAAAAGCCTGGCTTAGCTGGATATCCAACTCTGCTGCAGCATCAGATGCACAAAATACTGCAAATCATTTACTCACAGCTACTCTGTGAAATAAAATGAAATGTGAGGTAGCTGAACAATATTGCGATGGGAAGAATTAAAAACAACAGGGAATCATTTTTTGCTTTTCAAACAAAATGCATTTATGTTGTACAGAAACAGTCTTTTTATTGTGGAGGGTGTCATTTTAATGTTAAAATAAAAACGCAGGAAAGATTTTTATTTAGTCATCCGTACATGTTTATTTTGCGAGTTTTGCCGCTCCCACTTTTTTCCTATTAAATCATTCAGAACTCGCAAAGAAAAGGCAAAAAGAAAAATTAATGCTGACTCGTGTTTTTTTTAATTAGTTGTAGATTTTCTTCCACCACCCAAATTGACCAAATGATACAGCTAACAGACGGACCCAGATGCTGATGACTTCACACCAGCTCACGTCTAAAGTCATCGCTGAGCGTGCCGCAGCCAAAAACACGTCATTCTTATTCTTGACTCTTACCTTACTCAAAACTTGTACTGGATTATTTACCCTGCTCGTGTTTCTGCACTCTAAGTGTAACGTGGCTTAGTAAACATCAAAGTGAAGGCAAATGAAACTGCTAGAGACGGAGCTAATTACAGTTTTCCCCGTTTGCCTTTGAAATGACAAAAGGAAATTTAGAGTATAAATTTGGTGTTATTGTAACTTTCATTTTCATACGCCGCCCCTAAAACGATTCACTAAACCTGAACCAAATTTTAGGTGCTATTTTTGCGTCCTTATCTAGCACGTTTGAAAGCAGGTGCAAACTGACATGCAAAAAATATCTGTGGCAAACAGGAGATAATTATTTGGAACATTTTAAAACTATAAAACTATTTTCCTTTTACAGCCTCTCTGCTCTTGTCAGAGTTGACACCTATTAAACACAGAAAATAACACAGGAAAGACAAGAGAAAGTTAGATTCTTAATACTCGCGAGGAGAACAGACAGAGATGTGCTTTCAGTTACAAATCTCCAACTGCTCTCAAGCACATTTGCCTGCCCCTCTCTTTTTATTGTCTTTAGGATCCCTAATCACAGAGAGCACTGTAACTCTAAAGGGAGGGGGAAAAACACTTCGTCACACAGTCACAGCGCCAAGATTATCACTAACTAACAACACAATCTATCTCGCACTAGCTTATCTAGTTCCTGACCCAGGATCAAATAGGACAAGTTGTGAATCTTCACAGCGATGGTTTTATAGCTATCTAAGAGGTCAAAAGCAGGGCGTTCTGTGAAGAGCTGCTGTCTCTGCTCTTCTTCAGAGAGGCCCTCTGAGGAAGGAAATCAGAGTGATTAACAATACAGAAACATTTCTTAAAAGATATGACTAAAACAAATAAGAGTAGATAAACTAAGAACATATAAAACAGTATAACAAATAGTTGATAATAATACAGTTTACCTAACAGCTCTAGTGACACTTTCCATGAGGACAGCCAGTAGCAAAATCATCACTTAAATTGAGTGAAAGGGCAATTAATTGCACTTTTTTTTTTTTTTTTTTTTTTTTTTTTTTTTTTTGCGTATGCAGTTTAGCGCAGCTTATTTAGTATCTTTTACCTAAAACACCACAGCTTCAGCTTGGCAAAATTCTCCATTGATCAACAAAATGTGATGTGCAAATGTTTCCAGAGCTTTCTCTTTTTTGCTAATCAAGTTAATTATCCACAGCAGATCGTCTCCCGATGCATTTTTGTTATACCCACTGGAGCTTTTACAACTTTAAGTGTGTGCACATTACTATTTTTGTAATATCACTTGTGTGAGCTACGACAGTATGGATTTGTAACGTCGGACTGAGAGGAAAGAGAACGGGGGAAAATGTGCATACATATATGACTGCAAGTGAAGTTTTAGGATTTTCTTGTGTTAAAACCTCCTCACCTGATGATCTTTTCTTTTCGTTCTGTTTCTTCGCCTTCTTTTTTCTTCAACTTGTGTGTCTGTCTCAGCTGAAAGGTAGGACTCTACATTTTCTCTAACAAATTTCATTTTTTTACTATTTTAACGTATTTCTAGAATTTCAGTTCTTACATTTTTCCTTTAGCTTTCTTTCCTTTTTACCTATACATTTATGTTTAAAACAAAATAAATCTAAATGCATAAGACTTGGGAAAATATTGTGATATTAAATATTTTTTTTTCTGTTCCTTTTAGAAACCATACGCGTGTCAGATCTCGGGCTGCACCAAGCGCTACACGGATCCCAGTTCTCTACGCAAACACGTCAAAATCCACTCAGCCAAAGAGCAGCAGGTGCATAAGAAGGTAAGAGACTTGCATTGTGGGTAAAACCAGGACAAGTACGTATATCCGAGTAGTGAGATGGAATCATGCAGTTCAGCCCAAAATCATTCCTACGCCGATTTAAAATCGCATTAATTTAACCAAGAAGTTTTATTCTAGTAGGAAATTAGACAGGCATCTCTCAAAAGATAATTGCATAATTGGAAAGAAGTATAAATTATTAGTTTTGTTTACATTTTATTCAACGTCATGTCAAAAATTATTAATGACATTCGGATTAATTGGGGGGAAACATTTGTTTTGACATCACCACAATTAAAACATTATTGCTTACAACCATATTACTTGTTTCACTGGTATGTCAGTCTTTTGTCTTGGTGATGAGCTCCGAGGGTTTAAGGTTGGAAGGCCCCCTGCCGGTTATTTTTCAGACTTGGCTGCTCCAAAACGTTAATGATATTCCCATCCCACTAGAAATGTGTTAGTAAAATTAAGAGATTGCTTTCAAGCTAAATCTTTCAGGGTTACAAATAATTTTGAACTAAACTAGGTAGAGTATTGCATTTTGCAATATGTGATTCAAAGTCTATTATTCGTAATCACAACACACTTAATTTTGTTGTGCGTTCTTTTCAAGAAAATGCACAATAATTAATCAAACGTGACTTCTACAAATTGTGGAATGTTGTTGGTACAATTAGAAAGTTCTCACGTACTGATTTGATAGTCGATGTGTGGTATTTTTATTTTTACCATAAACCTAAATATGCTTTGATAATACTCAAGCTAATTACTGTAAAGATTTCCAACATTTATGATGAGTCATTAAACAAAGCAGGATATACAAAAAGCTCATTTGTAACGTTATAAAAAATGATCTCATAGGTTCGGGAGAGGAATTTGCTTTCTTGTGGTTTGAAAGTCATCGAAGTTTATACGAGCAAATTTCCTGTGAGTTGTCACATGCAGTTTAAATAAAGTGGAAATAGTCATTTCTTTATGGCCTCTTTGATATGAGAATCTAGCTGACGTGGTCGGGCTGCTGCAGGGTTCGTGGGAATCCTGTAAATCTGCTGGATCCTCCACATAGAAACTCTTACTCATTCTGGCTACCTGGACGACCAAAGCCCTTTGAACCAGGTGACTCGGTCAGAGTGAACGGCTCGATCTAGGAAGGCTCTGGTGGTTTTGTGATGTTATTGAGAACACAAAATTGCTTTGGATTACCAGGATTTTTTTTTTGTTCCCGATAGAAAATGTCAGGAATGTATTAATCTGTTGCAATGCTGAAATTACTTAAATAATTACCACCTGGGTAGCTTTAAATTTTAGTTAAATAAACACTCTACATTTCTGTAGTATTGTGTAAATTCACACTTCAGCGTCTCCATTTCTCTTGACAACCACAGATATTTTTGTTCCAACCTGAGTTAACATACTGGAAAGCTTGTTTCATTTGTTTCTAAACATATGGAGTGGTAAGCTAACATTAGCATATCTGTTTTAGATCATTTTAGATAATTTGGCTCTCAATTAATTATGTCCAGGCAACACTTCAGCTGCAGCTGTCTCTCTTGTCTCCCTTTTGTTTCTTCGAAAGCAGAAGTAAATTAAAGTCTGCGTTGGTGAATTTTTTGTTCCAGTTACAACTTTCATGGACGTTTTAGTAGCTATAAAGTGTGGTTGCTGTATGAATGATTGATTATAGATTTAGTGCTACAAAACACGATCGTGGTCTCTCTCTCTCTCTCTCTCTGTGTCTCTCGCTCTCTCTGTCACACACACACTTGGTGACTTAACAAGACCTTTGTCAACATTGCTCCAAAGGGACGAGTTACAGCTCTGCGTCTGCCAATTTAATTGCCCTATGGTGATGTTTTGAGCTTAAATGCTTCCCGCAGATGAACATTCAGTGACATAATTGGTAATTTTTTTAAAAATTTGGGCAATTAGTGATCTTAGTTTTTAAAATGTACATACAATTTCTGTTTTATGGGAATATTAAATGACACATATATATTCTTTCAGTCAGATCGGACCTTGACATTATCCCCTCTTCTAGTTATTTTGGATTTCAGTTGGACTTTCATCCTTTAGAGCAGAAGTCCTCAAATCCAGGCCTCAAGGGCTGGTGTCCTGCAGCTTTTAGACGCGTCCCCGGTCCCACACGCCTCAATCATATGTTTGATTTACCAGTACTACTTCAGTCAAGTTCTCCAGAGTCCTGATTATGACCTCAAAAGTTACAGGACTCCGGTCCTCAAGGCCTGGAGTTGAAGACTCAAGCTTTAGAGTAAGGCCAGAAAAACAGAAAAGATTCACAGAAAATTAGATTTCTGTGGATCTAATTTTCACAGAGGCAGAAAGTTTTTAGTAAAGTTGTTGAAACATCTCACAAATACACCAACAGAGAAAAGTGCAAAGCAAAGATAAGTCTGGAAAGCTTGTTGCTACACAGACAGAGTGGCGTCTGAACGTGAATAAAATCAGAATTTTGTGATTTTAACTATGCATATGAAGTTGAAGAACAACTTTATAGCTGTACAAAGTTGTACTTTTTTCTACTTTCACAACCTCAAATATGTGCATATATCACAGATAATGTTTGAAAAAAATTATTGAACAAGTTACAGAGGAGCTATGTAGCTCTGTTAGACATGAACAGGATCCTGGTATATTTGTGTTTGGATATTTGGTAGCTCCTCTTGTTAGAATTTGCATAGATCATTTAAATTGGTTTCTTTCCAGACAAAGAAACTTTTGAACAAAGTTGACAAACTTCCAGTGGGTTCAAGGTTGTGAGTGGCTGTCCAGGTACTTAATGGAATAAAACAGGATGAACATCCCCAATGGGATCACTGGGCTAAATTTTTAACACCCAATTTACCCCAAGTTTCATCCATGAATCTTTAGTTTCAAGATGAAGTTGACGCTACCTCTAAATTCACAACAGTTGGTCAGCTACTTATTTAAGTAAAGCGCATAAATTTTGGAGCAGGGCCTTATTTCTTAATTGTCCCACTGCACTGATATAAAATTTGCCTCACTGTGGACGGTGGTGTCGCAGCATCTTCCCGTCTTTAGCCTTGAGCCTTGGTGGTTTCTGGCCTGTTCTTAAACACCGTCACCAATTTCCATCCATCTTTGGCTGAGAACTGGCGTCAGATATTTGGACTTTGCACAGAGTTTGGATATTCCAACAAGACACACACGGATCCAAACTAGTCAAGGACGGCTTTGTGAATGACCAGCCCAATGAATGGATTGTTCTTAAAAGTCGCGGTCATACCAGGAAACCGACTTAATTGCGGTCCACAAGTTGCGATGAAATGTTGGAGCTATTGGTCCCTGTCTAGATGGGCTTTTTCTACAGGTTAAGTGTCTTTGGAAATAATTTCCAATCTCAGTAGATCAGGTTGACCACGTTTCATCGCGTTCATGTTCAGAAAGTCCATTCTTTCCCTGCCTGGAAGTGGCTAAATAACAGAGAGAAAGAGCTCATTGTTGTGGAGAGGGTTGGATAGTGGCAGGCTGGATGATGTGTTCCTCTGCTTTACGTCGTAAAAGGGGAAACACATGTGTGCTTGTAGCGTTGTTAATAAGCTGTAGTGCAGAATGCCCCAGCGGCCCAGATGTTATGGACAAATGTCAAACAAACGCTCTTACTCCACTGTTGGAGTTGGCCCAGAAAAGCAAACTGTTGAGAGTGTCGCTGTGGAGAAAACAGAGCCTCAATTACACGTGATGAATGCTTTGCAGGACACTCATAATAATCCCCAGGAGGACTCGTGTGTACACATTTACTGACACAGAGAATGAAACCAAACATGGAGGATGCCAGCTGAAAAACTGTTAAGATAAACCATATTTTAAATGTTATGAAATCTCTTGTGGGAACACCAGAAATCTAACGAAAAGCAGACACAAAATGACTGCCCACTTGGCTCCTTGTCGATGCTTTCTGTCGGATAAACAAATCATTTAGAGTAGATGTCTTAATGATGCAGATAAAGGATGCTTCCAACCACAAAATCAAAATGTGGAACTGATTTTTGTAGTGGAGCAGAAACCGGAGTTAACGATAGACAATGATGAGACTTGATGGTTTAGAAAAGATTTTTTATTTTTTTTTTTTAAAGAAATTGCTTCACAAACTTTACTATATCGGCCCACCTGAAAGCATTTGCTCCAACATGTGTTGAGAACTATTTTCAGTTACATTGAAATGACAAAATATTTAGAGAAGAGCTCTCTAATAAAATGATACAGCTTGGGTTGAAGTTATCAGATATTTTTCATTTCACACAGCATGTTGATACAGATAATAGTCAGCTGATGCACAGTTCTACATGTTTTCCAAAGCTTCCCGGGTGTATACTCTCATATCTGTTTTGCATGCAATGCAGTAGGAATGGCTATAAGTGAATTCTGCTGCAGCAATGCTGTTCCACACATCTGATACTGCAGCAAGCTTTTTTGGACAATTCTACAGTTTGGGAGTTTCCACTTAAATGCCATAAATACCACACGAATGATGCTCAGGTGTCACAGGAAGACAGAAAAGTGATGTTACTTGATTTCATGCTATGCTATGCAATCTGCAGTGATGAAGATTTATATATCACAGTATCGCAAGTGCTTGAAGTTTTCTGATTAGTTCAGTTAACAGTCTTTCAAACCTTCACCACGAACGTACTGTTTCATAAACCTCTCTTCAATTATTCACTCTAATACCCATGTAGAATGTGTTTTTAGATACAGTAAAATACGGTGGCAAAATAAGACAAATGCAGAATTAAAGCAGCTAATTTTTCTTTTTTGTTACATTGATTACTGAGAGAACATTTTCTGCTGTGATGTGTTTTCAGTAAACATAGTTAGGTAAGCAATGAAAGATAACAAAATCTGTGGTTAAAACCCAGATCAATTACCCATAAATAGTCAAGGACATAAAGAATAAATGAAATTGTCTTTTCAGTACAGACAACACACATTTATTTTCTCAATCATTCATCAACATTAACATCACAATCTCATTCTGGAGAAACCAAAGAGATTTTTTTTTTGTTTTGTTTTTTTAAAGAATGTGTACTTTGTGAAATATGATATTTGTGTTATTTTGGAATCATTCCCTGTCGTGTTCCTCAGCTGCGGCCCTGCCCACACCTGGAGCAGGATGTCCTCGGCGACTGTCTCTCCATGCAGCAGCTGCAGAGCTCCAGCTCCTCGCTCCAGATCTACAACGGCAAAGATGTTCGTTCCCCCGCACTCTGTCCAGACATCTTCACAGGTACGCAGACTGCAGAGTAGCACCTTCCCTGTGAAAGCATTTTACTGATTATTTTTGTTGCTTTTAATGAAGCATTTTAAAATAACACACTTTTTGTTGTCTTGTTCCAGTTAGAAGATGTGTCATCATTAGAGATGGCTCAACGCGCTTTTTCTTTATTTTCCTGTCATCAGAACTGAGAAAAAAAAAAAGTTTATTTTACAGTAGCTTCCCATGGAGGCTGACAGAGAACAGACATCAGGTCACTTTCCCATCTCCCTGTCGCTGTACTTTTACTTGTTTCCTGCATTGTGATTGATCCCAACCAGTCGGCTGTATGACAAGCAGTCCATTTCTCTGGAGAACGCAATAAATGTTGAAATGTGGTCCAAAATAAATCAGCCTCTGAGAGGAAAACTGAGTTGCTCTGTATTTGTACCACAGAGTACTCCATGTCTTTGTTTATAAACTGCATTCAGTCTTTCTTTTTCCTGATGTTTGACAAAAAATATGTGCAGTTTAAGCTGATTGTTGAAGGTTCTCCAAATTCTGACTTGAATAACTGGGCAGCAAAGGCACTAACACGCTGTTCTGTGTTTGCAGAGTTTGAATGACAATTGACAGCTTCTTCAGTTGCAATCATCCTCACTTTCTCTACAGCCACTGAATTCAGACAGAATTTTTAAGTGCCTGCCATGCAGTGTTTAGTCCGGGACGACATGCAATCCTTGTCAAAGACTAAAACTTGATCCCCCAACCGACTGTTTTATATTCTTGTCAACTTCTTGCCATGAATGAAAACATTCTTTCATTTCTTCCAATCAAATCGAATATTTGTGGCCAGCTGACCTGCAACAGTGACACAGGGGCTTATAAAGACTAATGACAGCAGTGCATTTCAATGTATTTTATAGCACAACACGAATGGCTGTAAAATTGTAAAAATGAAAATAAAATACTCTTTAGAAATGTTTTATAAAGAAAGGTATGAAGGGTTTCGATTATTTACACATTACTTCCGATCAACAGTTGAGCGTTTTCACCGTGCTTAAGTCTTAAAAAGAAAATGTTGCAACCACACAGTCCAGCTTGACTTGTGTTTCATTGCAGTCATGTTGTCCTTGCTGCTTATCATGTAGTGCAAAAGGCTGCAAACAGGAGGTTAATGTAGGCATGCAAGGTCTTTAAATGTCCAGTTTTCTGCTTGACATGTTTGGCTCCCTTTGAAAGCGAACATCTCGGTGGACTGAGTGAGCAAGAGAAATAAATGGATTACAGCAATCTAGGAGACACGAGAGAGATGCCCCGCAGCTTCCGTTTATGGACACATCTGTCCCTGTTTTCTGCTTGTAGTTCGTCCAGGCTCCCTGTCGTTTTCGGTTATTGCTGCTGGATCTCCTCTGACATCAGCGAACGCTCAACTTTTCCCTGAACGTCAAACAGAGTCTTGGTTCCTAAATCGCTCCTTCCCGTCGTCTTTAGGTGGATGCTGCTTGTTCTCATGCTTTAACAGGTTTAAAGGCCTCCAAGGGGCTTCCTCGTAAGCAAGCACCAAATTAGGCACTACTTAGTGCAGCAAAGACGTTGCAGCCTTGTGGTTTGGATTCAGGATTCCAATTTACATGAGTTTCACTTTGTTTGATGGCTTATAGGAAGCATGAAAGAAATGGGGAAGGGCTGGCAGGTATCCAGTCATTAACGTTTGCAGGGCAGAAAGTGAGTCACGGTTCCAGTAAGAGTTAAACGTGCTTTCCTGTTAGCTGATTATAAGTCTGCACCTATTTACACGTCTGCAGTGAGGCTTACGAGAAACCCCTCTGTGCTTTATGGGGGATGATTATGGTGTTCCCTGATATACCTGCGTCGACTTATCAGAGCTGAGAACAGAGGTCGACATATTCTGATTGTACAGCTGGAGGGACTTGCATCAGTATGCGGCGTCAATGTATTTTATTGGGCTGACATGACTGTGAAATGTGAGGAAAGGTTTTTTTTTTTCAAGCAAATCTGAAAAG
Source organism: Poecilia latipinna (assembly GCF_001443285.1). Lineage (NCBI taxonomy): Eukaryota > Metazoa > Chordata > Actinopteri > Cyprinodontiformes > Poeciliidae > Poecilia > Poecilia latipinna. The sequence continues at coordinate 289,137 of NW_015113111.1, read as the reverse complement.
CGTGGCGTGCATATTTGCTAAGGCCCCTTTAGTCTGATACACTGAAATAAAATTCAGTGCAACATTGCCTTCAAAATGCATCTTTTTAGTCGATGTTATTCGCTTTTGAGCGACGTGATCTCACTGTAAGGGCATCTTTTCTGTGATGGTTTCTGAAGTTTATCAGCACAATTCAACAATATGTCCAGGATGTAAGGTGAAAGCCCACAACATGCATCAACCTGGTAACACTTGGACAGTGGCACCATCATGTTGTGAGTGAAGCTGGTCATAGCTGATGAGCAGACAAATAGAAATAAAAACAAGAAAGCTGTTTGAGGCTGCACAAGAAGGAGACCAGTATTAAGACTCATCTTCCAGCAGGATAATGACTAAACAAACGGAATGAGCGGCATTATGGTGGTTTAGATCAAAGAACATTCATAAGAACGAGATCGAATGGCCCAGTCAAAGTCCACACCTTATTCCAAATGAGAATCTGTGGCCAGAGCTGAAACTATCAGACAGTGTCTGTTTAATCACACTTGGCTCTGGTTGATTTTCAAGAAGAAGCAGGGAAAGACTTTTGTTTTGGGGCTTGAAAAGCTGCTAGAAACATGTAGTTCCTAAAAGACTTGCATCTGCAGTTACAAAGTAAATATGCCTGCAATGCATTTGATTTATTTTCAAAGGATTTTGAAAAATAAAAAAGAAAAAAAATCATGTTATTTTCCTCACTTTGCAGTTTTCCTCTGCTTTATATGAATTGGCGAAAAAGATGTGAAGTCTAGTTCTTGGTCTCACACGGTGGCATATTTTCAGTGCTCCTTGAAAAATTCGCATAGTAAATTGTTCTTTGTTAAACTAAAAAAAAAAAAGATAAAACTTTGGCAATTAGAGTTATTATTTGTCAAATCTTTTGCCCGTGTGATAGCAAATGATGAGTCTAGAGGTAAAAAGGTTTAAGGTTTGTGACTTATTATTAATGAATCAGTGCAGTATCAGATCGGTCTGCAAAAGCCAAAAGCGTTTTTTTTTCTTCCCTCCATCTTCTCCTTTGCTCCAATTTTTGTTGCAGTTTAACTGTTCCAGACAGTTAGTGCTCACTTACTGACTGCCATGAAAGAAATCAGAGTAGATTTACAGTCAGAGGAGAGAAAGAGTTGATCAAGTTGATTCAATGCTAACTAGATTTGTTGTCAGGAATGGGAAGTTCTGGGCCGAATGGGCCTCCAGAGGAACACTTCTCCTAAGTTGATGAAATTGAACTGCTGGAAAATTATTGTTTTTGAAAGCTTAGAAGCAGCGGAGCAGATTTGTAGGAAGAATTGTCTGTGTAAATCTTAGACGTATGCGCGATGCGGTAAGAAATGAAAAGCAATTTTGGAGAAAATATGCTCAGGCACAAATGGCCAAAACCTGATGGTTCCAGCTTCTCTGCTTTATCCTTTAAACTCAACACCTTCGGGCTTAAAATTCCTAGCCAGAGCAAACAAGAAGATTTCAAGATGTCACCTTGGGATCTTGAAACTGGGCAAGAGTCGTTTACGGGAGAAAAATATCAAGAGAAATTTGATATTGACAGTTTAAAGCTTGTGGAATGATTTGCACTTAACAACACTTTTCCTCTTGAAATAGAAGAAAAGCTGGCACCATGCAGCCCGAGTATGAAATAACGGTTCCCCCTAACGGTACTGTGCCAAAAACTATAAATTAAATAACCTTAAAGCGGAGCGTTTCTAAATGAAACATTTTGACATTTTCCTTTGGTAACTTCTACAAAGTTCTACGATTCATGCTCACTATTCGAACATATGTTCTAATTTAGCCGATTAGTGGATAATAGGAAAAAAGCGGAACCAGGCCAAGTCCCTGTGGCAGCACAAACAATGTACCTTAAATTATAAACAGCACAAACAAGGAACATTTTCTTCTGCAAAGCACAGTGATTGGATGAAGGTTGTCAAAACAAAACCCTGTTACCATGAAATGGCTTTTAATTTGCTCAAAGGAAAAGACTGCGTGCAGGACCCTTGAGTTTATCTGGCACGTTTACCGAATTAGCTTTGTTTGTCTTTCAGGCCTGTACGCTGGCTCCAGCAACCCCCATCAGAGCGCCTCGGTGGAGCTCCTCTCCCATGCCCCCAACCCTGCCTCCGTCACAGACCTGCCCTCCCGACAGCACCGCCTGGATCGGGACCTCGGCAGCCCTCATCACCTGTCCCCTCTGGCATCCATGGATGGCGCAAGGGACGGGTGAGTCCTCGCCCGCTCACGTCCCGCTGGATGCGAAACAAACAGCTTGTAGATGTGGAAATGCGTCACACTCGGCTCAATATGGGTCACAGTAAGGGATTAGAGAATTATAAATGTGTCATCGGGGTGGGAAGCACAAACATTAATCTGTTAAAAAAAAGACTGAGCTTGTCCTGAATAATGAGGGGAAAAAAATACAAAAAAAACCCCCAAAACATAATCTTGTCAGAATCCTGTCATAGAACCAAAACTGACTCACTTTCCATGTGCTAAAACTAGTCACATTGCAGAAAAAACAGTCAAATTGAGTCAAACCTTTGAACATACATGCGAGCAACATCAAAAAAGAGACACCTACTTTGTCATAGTCAGTCCAAGATTGTATCAAATCATTTCATGTAGCGACACACTTCCTGAAAACCTCGTCTCCCACCAGCTAACTCACCATTCTCTATTCAGCAGAAGTCGTGTTACAGTTCAATAGTGAAGCGACAACTTATAGTCCAACTCAATTTGTTTTGCTTGATGTCAGTTCTATGTGAAATGGACTTTTTCTAAGTTTTATATATAGTTATGCTCAAAACAGACCTGAGCTGTTGCCTTGATTATTTCCTTGAATCTCCCATAGCTGAGTGGATACTCCCACAAAGGGTCACCTACTTCCACTCACCCTATTCAGCTCCTCCAGACTAGCAGCAGCAATTAGCAAACCTGGTGAAAAGCAAGACTGATGGACAGCTCATTGTACAGACTACGTTCAATCTGGAGGGACTCAGACAGAAAGAAAGCGATTAAAAAGTTTATTGACAAGTAAACATTAAAATTCTTTGCCGTTCAGGCCCCGGCCGAGGACGTCGAGCTGAAACGGCGATAAGGTCCTTATCAACTGGAGCTCGGTCAATGATTGGCCTTGATGAGGCTTGGTCCAGCGCTGATAGGTCCAGGGAGATGAGGGGGAGGCGCTGATTGATGAGGCAGGTGTAGCAAGAGTCTTCCAGACTGAATTTGCGCCTAAGCTTCATTTTGAGTCAAACCCTCCTAAGAATAGTTTAAAGTCATACTTGAGACGTACACAATTTTTTTTAACAACTAAAGGTCACATGGTTACTTGGCTATGACATAACCAAGTAATAGTATAACTTGGTTAACTTGCTTTAAAGTAGTAAAACACTGCCTGTAATAACTGTTGGCTCTTGCACACAATGTGACGTCGCCTCTGCTCCTATTATCATGGCTACTTACAGCAGAAAGGATTATAAAACATTTTGATTTTAATGTTATATCTGATCTGCATATAAACAATTAGAAATTGACAAAATGGAACCAAAGCCCAAACACAAGTAGTAGAACTCAATATATTTAAAAACTGACTAGGTTTCAAATTCTTAAAATGACCATTAACATGCATACCTCTGGTGCAGTTGTCCACTGTGTGCATTCAAATCCTTTTGGGATCCCAAGTTCAGCAGGGGACTCGGAGCGGTCGCAAAGACCTATTTTGCCCTGAACCTGCTCTGTAGTTTGTGTCCGCAACAGTTTATTACACAACAGCCTTGCATCATTTGTGAGGCTATCTGCCTGCAAATAGCCTCGCAAAAACGTAGGATCAGCAACACTTTGTAAACTCCCTCCATCGCTACACTTTTCCCCCTCTGCTTCCTTTGTCTTCCACATCTTACTCATCTTGAATCCAGGCCGAACCCTCTTGGATCACGTTGGGCCAAAGCCTCGTGGTCCTGCTGAGACAACAGCTTGGCTTTCGTCCTGGAAACAAAGTGCATAACCTCTAAGAACACCCCTCATGGGAAGAGGGGTAGCTCTGGTCACCACAAGGTCAGCGTTGACGCACGACCAGCTCTGTTTTGAGGCGGACCCAGTTTATGCTTGCATGAGAGTGAACTGTCAAGCACTGTGACGTATCATCTGGTTTTTCCTCCGCTGCGTCTCTCTGGATAATCCTGCCAAAGGGTGCCACAATGCTGCTGTTCATCAATCTCAGTTAAATGACATTAAATAAAACAATAACTTGCATTTTATTACAGTATCGCAAAAGGTGATGGGTCTTTGTCAAAGCCTAAAATAGAAGCAGTGTATCCATCTTCTGATGGCTACTTCCAACAGGTTTGTGCAGCATGTTAGAAAAGTCAGACCATCTCAAACTGGTTCCTTGAACATGACAAGTAGTGCGCTGTAATTTAATGGCCTCGTCCTTCCAGCTCTCAATCCAATAGAGCATATTTGGGATGTGGATGAACAGGAGATTCACAGCATACATGTGCAGCTGATAAATCTGCAGCAACTTTGCGATGCCATCATGTAAAAGATGGACCATAATCTCTGAGGAAACTTTTCCCAACCGTGTCGCATTTTTCCCACAGTAAATTAGGGCGGGTTCTGAAGACAAAAGGAGGCCTATTCCAGAAGTAGAAAAGTGTACCTAATAAAGTGAACAATAAGTGTAATATTGTTATTCCAGCTTTGATTCAGATCGTTTGTCCTGCTTTACATTACGCAGATAATACAAAAAACCTGCCGAAGTCCAACTATGATGCAAAAGGATGCTCCACCCTCCTTTCTCTTCTACCTGTTTTGCTCAGCATGTTTCCTATTAGAGATGATGATTTCCCCAGAGAGCAGAGTAATGGAGTCCGGGTGTTGTCAGAGAGCTGAGCGTGAACCACACAAAGAAACCAGAGAGAAAACTTTTTCTTTTTTTACTTTCAAAAATATTGGGAAACGCTGGGCTTGGGTCGTAAAATATCTTGCAAAAGACATTGCTTCACAAATTCATTGTTTCTTTAGCTTAAGTGATCCACACTGAGTGTCTCAGGTTCCATCTTTTTCTTACATGTGTGCTGTTTGCACTTACATGTGTGTAGTTGCATGTGGAAGGTGAGTTTACATGTAGTAGTCCAGGAAACACGCGAGGCCGCTTGTGATTGTGGGCTACAGAGCAGGCCTCTTAGCATCCAGTACAGCCATCGTGGTGAGGCAGGCGTGGCGTAAAACTTGGAACAGCCTGGAAGCATCTGGAAGGTGGTGTGTTGTTTCAAGCTTTGAAAGTAGGAGGTGAACGCTGTCAAAATTACGTCGCGGTTTCTGTAGCTCCTTTCTCAACAGCATGCACAATTACCGTTGCGAGGACAGTGAGAAGGACCTGAGTAAGAGGATACTGAGTTACACAGGAGGGGTGACATATTAGATTTGAGACTTTGGTCTTGTTGTTTTGGGTTTCTTGATGAGGAACATGTGATCGTGGTCATGTTTGTGTGGTTAGAATCCCCCTTTATCCTTACTTTTAACCTAAATCCTCAAATAGGTAATCTAACTTGTTCACTTGGATCTTGGTGACTGTTTTTTGTTTTTTTTATCGTGCACATATTTCAGATGTGCTGACAAGATTGCAGCAATTTCCACATGACCAGATTTAGTCAAATCTAGACATTTAACCCAGAACACACACGCGCCATGTCGTTCTTATCTCATGATCACACATTATGGTCGGTGGGCGGGTTGAGGAGTCGAAAAGCGAGTGACCTGCATAAGACGTCTACTTCCATTTGTCAGAAGATGGAGCATTTGATGCGCATTTAAAGCCTCGGGTATTCGGCCTGCCGCCAAGGTCAATATCAGCCCCGGCACTTGTTTTTCCCAAAAGGTTCTGGAGGACATTAGACATTTTGAGAAAATTATCAAACTTAACCTGCCTCTTGTGTGGCACCCTCTGACCTCCTGGTTAAATGTGTTTACTCTGGCTCAAATGGCTCATTTAGACAATTTTACTTAGTCAATACAAGAGTCATTTTTCTAAGGCTAATATTAAGATTATGCCGGTCAGAATGGATTTGGCAGTCGGCGCGGGCCGGCTGTTGAAGAGATCGGTGGTAAATGTTGTGATTCACTGCTGCAGCCATATGTGGTTATATAATTGCAGGACGGCGAGGACGGGGGGAACTGCCTTCACCTGCATATTGATATTAGAGCCCCTCTGTAAATATTAGTCTGAGGCGGTTTGATACCTAGGCAGTGACTGACACGGGCTAATTGAATTAAAGTGGCAGCATAGAGCTACATTAAGTCCCTGTTCTGAAGGGAGTCCTTTATAAGCCTTCACTGCCTGTTTTCCAGCCATTATCTTCACAAAGATCCTGCAAAGGAGATTCAGCATTACAAACCAAATGGCAAACATTTTTTTTCGAGGTCACTAATGGCAGCATGTGGTCTGTCGCTCGTTTTGCGGTCCGCAGTTAATGCCGGGCTTGTTCCTGGGATCAAGATACAATGAGGTTTTTAAGTCATGTTTTCAAAACCTGTAGGAATAAAAGACTAGAAAACAAAACACGTTTACACGTTTATAGCAGTTTTCGAGTAGATGTGCTTTTGTGAGGTGTAATGTACATTTGTGTTGCTCTACTTATTCTAAAGTGATACAAGAGCAACCAAAGAAAATCATTAACCTCAAAACTCCTTTAAACAACCTTATGGGAGCAGAAGTACAAGAGACATGGCAGCTATGACGTGCTTATAAAGACACTATACACTGTAAAAAAATAAAATAAAATTTCAAAAGGGCACTTTTTTTTTTTCCAAAGGGAGAAAATGGCATGCACTCTAGCACCCCCTAGTGTCTATCTGTGCACTTCCCTCTTGGACACTGACAAACAGCTGGGAGAAAGAATACTTTCAACTCTTTTCCCATCGCCTATAAGAAATAACAAATTTGCCGTTGTTGGAAAAAACATCCACCATTCTTATTAAGGTAACATTTTCGAAACTGCAGCTGACGGAGAAGCTTTAACTGAATTAATCTGATAATATTAGCATGTTATGCCTTAGTTACTCCAAAAGCAGAATGCTAATAGGTAAAATATTCAGCTCAATGAACTTCTGCTTAAGTCTATTTATATATACATCAAAATACTAACAGATTCCAGACTCAATTAACTATGCACAAAGCTTACTTAAGAAAGACTCTGGCGGCTTACTGGCAGCTTTTTGAAACAGTGGAAATTATTAAAGATGGATGCTTTGACACTCTCTCTCTGTAACTCTATCCAGAACCCCGATGGAGCTCAGGACATTCTTCTATTCTTCTGCCCTGTAGGGTTGGCTTAGCTTTAGCTTAGCTTTGGGCAGAATCCCATTGTCTTCTCCAAGGCAGTGTTTTAATTCTCTAACCAGAAACAGACATGTTCCCAACAATATGTGCCAAAGAAGCCTCTGTCATCCATCAGTTGGGGCTTACAGGCTAGCTACAAAGAAGGAGCTGGGATGGGGATTGAGGTCTGATCCCAAGTCCCTAGAGGGACAGTTAGCTGCAGGTGAACGAACACGAACCAGGAGCAGTGCAGAACAGTTCATGAATCTTCAGGCTTTTTGCTTTCTCGTCTGTCCAGCCATATAAAGAGTAACTTCATTTTAATGAGACTCTTTGTGATGTTTATGAACAGCAGTTTAGATGAATGCACCTGGAAATACAAGTGTTCTGGCTTTTTTTTTTCTTATTTTGCTGAGCAAATCTAATGAACAGAGGTGTAGCTGGTACTTAGAAGGATGTTCCGTTTAGTTTTAAAGTCTTCCCATTAAACATTTTTTTCTGGCAGTATTTGTCCCCATTTGCACTCTCCAGTACACACTTAGCAGGCCATTGTCAGGGTTTCTACACAGGCTTGAAAAGTGTGGAAAGTGAGGACTTTGGTTTAAGTATTTTATAGGTTTGGATACAGATACAGGAACACAGGCTACAAAGGAAATGTTTGGATTTTCAATGTTTATTTTTTCCCCCATTAGGAATATGTTACATTTTTGAACATCTACATCAAATTTCCTCAAACCAGTGTGCTATTTTTTAAAATAACAGAAAGGGAATAGTTGTATCCATCAATCAATACATCGTTAATCAGCAGTCCACTCATCCATGTCAATCTGTCTTTCAAATGTCCATTGGTCCTATTGTTGTTTTTGCAGATTTTCTTTTTCTTTTTTTTTTTTTGCCTGAATACTGTAGAAGTTTGTATAATTCTGAGATTTTTTTTTTTTTTTTGATTAACATAAACAATGACTCACAGATTGGGAAATTTGGCAATTTGTGCCAGGAAATTATAAAACGTTGACCTAGAAAAGGTGTAGCAACCACGCATTAGACGTTTCACACTCTGGATATTCTCTGCTTTTATGAAATATTGCCCCTCAAATGCGATATTTTCCATTTCATTCATCTGCCAACTCCAGATTGAACAAATCCTAAGGCCAGTAATCAGATTGCTTTGTCATCCCAAGAGGACTGGAGCGGACTGGAGAAATAAAACAAAGTTGCACAGGACGATCAGTGAGAATGAATTTGCGGCGATAGATGAATGTGGCACATGAAAGATCTTCCTCATACCTGGAGCCTGAGATGCTTTTAGGCCAGCCAAACAAGCAAAATCAGGGCACGGAGCAGCTGGCAGTGATTAGCTTGTGATTCACTTTAGCTGCACATAGAGGCAGCTTGTAAAAATATGAACAGTATAACTGTTTCCTGAGTTTGCGCTGACAGCAGCTCCCAGGGGAACTCTGCTCTCTACAGGAACACATGGCTGTACTCTGGGACTGTGCCAACACATGAATTAGTAAAGATTGCTAACAGCTAGCTTCTTCTGGGCTGCAGTCGGACAAGTTGCCACACAAGCATCCTCGGCTTTTGATGAACATGAAGTCGAATGTAACGCTTCCTGATGTCATTTTGACTTTTGGATAGTCAAAGGAAAGCAAATTGTTTACATTCTCCGCAACTGTGCTTTGTATGAAAAACATTTTGAGTTGCCAGTGCTGCAACCAGTTTTAGTTTGTGTCAAACTTATACGAGTAGGAATTCTGTAAGGTTAGATGTTCTTTGATCATTTACATAAAAAATATGTTAATATACATAGTTCCCACCATATTTTAACAAATGTATCGAAAAATGTCAGACATCAGATCTAAATATATTTTCTTATTCCTATTACTTACTGAAATAAGATGAATAGGCTCATTTTCTAAATTTTGTAAAATTCTGAAGTTTGTGTACATTTTCTTTTTTTTCCCTTTTAAATTGTAAAGCTTTGATCAAATGTTTTGGCTATCCTTCTACAAACTTCTCACAATAAATAGCTTGAGTTTTGCCCTACTCCTCCTGATAAGAGCTGAGTCAGGTTTGTTGGTTGATTTGCTCACATAAACCTTTTTAATTATGCCTGAATATTCGGGGCTTTGGGAGGTACACGGCAAAGCATTGATTTTGTTGCCTTTAAATCACTTTGTAGCTAATATTTGGTAATTGTCAAGTTGGAAAACCCATTTGTGCCCAAGCTTTAACTTTCTGGCTATTGTCTCAAGATGTTGCTTAAATATGTCATAAATAATCCGTATTCTTTCCTTCTTTCATAAGGAAAGAATACAGATTCTTTCCTTATGATGATATCTTACGAGGTGCTCAACTCCCTTTTGCAGTAAAACACTCATGCAACCTGAAGCTGCCATCTCTATTCTCCACAGTGGAGATTGTTTTCTTAGGATTATACGCTCTCCCCGCCGCCCCCCCTGAATGTAAAGGTCATTACGGTCAAACAGCTCAATTTTAGTTTAATCATACAACAGGACAGGTCTCCAAAAGTAACACCTTTGTCCCTGTGTGTATCAGCAAACTATAATCTAGCTTTTTGTGACGCTTTTGGACAAATGGGTTCTTCTTTGCTGAGCGGCCTGATAGCCCATGTCATTAAAGAATTTGTTTCACTGTGGATGATGTCATTCTCGTAACCATCTTCAGTCAGCATTTCTAAGATGCTGCAGTAAAACAACATTTTTATAATAAAATCGTTGTAATGAATTATTTTAATTCAGAGGTTCCCAAACTGTGGGGTGCGCCCCCTAGGGGGGTGCGCCGTGCCATTGCAGGGTGGGGGGGCGCGGGAAGCCGTCTGGATGAAAAAAAAAAAAAAAAAAAAAAACACCTCAACGCTGTTTGCGG